>NC_056524.1:154275725-154303298 GCF_019175285.1 Sceloporus undulatus | reverse complement strand
AGCTCTGCTTTTCTGTACACATTTTGTATATACACACAGAGGGGGGGGGTTATTATAGATATACCTCCAGGCTGGCTGGCTCTTTTAACCTCAAAGCTGGCTGAGTCTTTTATGAGTACACAATTTTCCACACACAACCCCCTCTTCACATTATAGATAAATTCCCAGGTTGGCTGGCTCTACCTTTTGCACACATTTTGTACACACACACAGAGTCATTATAGATAAACCTACAAGCTGGCTGACTCTGCTTTTGGTATACCTTTTGTGTACACACACACACACACACACAGTCACTTTAGATAAACCTCCAAGCTGGCTGGTTGTTTTATTAGTACACAGTTTTGCACACACACACACACACACACACACACACATTGTAGATAAACTCCCAGGTTGGCTGGCTCTGCTTTTTGTACACATTTTGCACACACACACACACAGGCCGGGTGGCTCTTTTTGTACACATTTTGTACACACACACAGAGTCATGATAGATAAACCTCCAGGCTGGCTGGTTCTGCTTTTCACACACATTTTGTGTACACACACACAGAGTCATTCCAGATAAGCCTCTCTAGAGCCTGCCTGGCTCCGATTCCACTTTTCCCCCTCCAAAGTGGGCGACGCTGTTGCAGTTTTACACCACGAAGAGGCGATTGATTATTACCTCCCCCCCCCCCCAACAATCTCTCTCTTTATGAATGGAGACTGGAAACCAACGTGACTTTCGAGTCATTCCCACTGCTTTTCTCCACCCCCCCCCCTTTTTTTCCTTGAGTGGTTTAGTCCTTTCTTGGAAAGGTTGGCCAAGCATTACCTTGGATGCTCCCAAAGGCCAGCCTTGGGGGGGGGGGGGGGATCAGAGAAGTAGCCCTGTCAGTCTCTATGCCAAGTGGTCTTGTAGAGTAGGTTTGAACCTACTTCTGGGGAATCTTGACTAGCAAAACACGTGGAGAAATACTTTGAGACCGCATGCTACGGAGCCGAGCAGTTGGGTCAAACCGGATTGTTGCTCCAGTCAGGATGCAGCCCTTTGTCACCTTTGGTCAGATGCAGGCTGCAGCAGTAATCCACCTTAACCCTACTTGGCTCAGTGCAACAATGGGATCCTGGGAGTTGTAGTTTATTGTGGCACCGGAGCAGTCTGCTCTTGGCTGCTAAGCAGAGTCGGCCCTGGTCAGGATTTGGAGGGGAGACCGAGTTGCCGTCGCCTTTGCTGGCCGAAAGGCCTCTGAGAAAACCTGGAGATCCTAAATACTTTGGCTGCGTCCACACTGGAGAAATAACCCGGTTTGGCACCGCTTTAACTCTTTGTCTGACTGAAGGCTATGGAATTCTGGGAGTTGGAGTTTGTTGTGAGCCCCACAACATACTCCAACTCCCAGAATTCCATAGCTATAGAGCCAGACAAAGAGTTAAAGCAGTGCCAAACCGGGATTATTTCTCCAGTGTGGATGCAACCTCAATGTGTTTAAGGGAGACTGCAGGAGTGAGTCGCTTTAAATGCAACCTCTGGGCAATCAAGCCTGAGCTGACCATTTCCTTTCCCTTTACTAGACCGCCCCTTCCTATGGAGCCCTGATCCTGAATTTCCCAGACCCGCACCAGTCTTTCCGGCTCCCCCTTGGCTTTTGTGACTGTCTCTGTCTGTCTGAAAAGCCCTGGCAAAGAGGGGCAAAGGAGGGAGAGGAGGGGGTCCTTCACACTGGCTTCTCTTGTCTGGCCAGTGGCTGAGCTGCTAAGAAGGTATTGCTAGCAGCAAGTCAAGTAGCTAACAGTCCCCTTTACTCCAAGGGAAACCAAGGCAAGGGGGCATGGCTTGGGAGTCAGCATGCAAAAAGACCCTACAATGTCCTTTCCTGAGAGTAAGATCCAAAACACACTGCAGAAATAATCCAGTCTGAGACCACTTTAATAGCCCTGGCTCAGTGCTAGGGAATCTTGGGAAATGTAGTTTATTGTGGCACCAGAGAAGGCTCAATGTCTCACAAAACTACAGTTCCCAGAATTAAATAATAATAATAATAATAATAATAATAATAATAATAATAATAATAATAATAATATTTATATCCTGCTTCTCTGTGCAACACAACCGGGGAGGCTTATAAATTAATACAGTACAAACCCGTATCCCAATCTCCCACCCAACCCTAAAATAAGGATTAAACAATACAGAATTAAAACATAAGCATTCAAACTAGGCAGTGGTTATAGCAGAGTTCAGGGATAACAAGTTCAGCTTATAGTGGCCAGTATCTATTCAGGAAAGGCCTGCCGGAAGAGATCCATCTTAATAGCTTTTTAAAATGCTGTTTAAGCTGGTGATGTGACAGATCTCCTCTGGCAGGCCGTTCCATAATCTGGGAATGGTTGCCGAAAAGGTCCTCTGAGTTGTGTGGGCAACAGTCTGGTTTTCATAGGTTGCAACAGATTCCTCCCAGAGAACCGGAGTGCGCAGGGTGGATTATACGGCTAGAGGCGGTCCTGTAGATAGGTTGGACCCAGCCATTTAGGGCTTTAAAGGTGATAACCAACACCTTGAATTCACCTTGTAAAATTCCCTAACACTCAGCCAGAGCAGTTAGAGTGGTCTCAGACTGGATCATTTCAGCAGTGTGTTTTGGACCTAATGGATTTCCGACATACGCAGAGGGGGATTTGTCTGAAGCACCTGGAATGAAGAGGCCACCTAGAATGCCAAAAGACCTTCCTTCCAAGGATGGCAGCATAAGATGTTTCTCACCATGTACCCATGTCAGACAGAAAGAAAAGCAACTCATGTGAGATGTGGTGCTGGAGAAGAGTGCTGAGGATACCATGGACAGCCAAGAAGACTAACAAATGGGTCTTTTAAAAGAAAGAACTGTGCAAATCTACAGTGCTATATAAATAATAATAATAATAATAATAATAATAACAACAACAACAACAATAACAATAACAACAACAACACTATCTAGGCCTATTCCCACTACCTTTTAAACTGGATTGCAATTCGGTTTTGAACAAGTTCAAATGACCCTGGTTCACAGCTGAAACAAATCGCTAAAGTGATTCGGAGGGGGGGCATGCTTTAGACCCATTTAACCCACGTCTTTTTGATGCTGATTTTTTCAGCGTCTTTTCGGATAAATCGATTCCATGCAAGTGTGAACCATATGTGGATTGGAGTCGATTTAAATTTGCCCTTCGACTGGCTGGAGCGGGTCCATTTTGAATCAATTTCTTCGTGAATATGAACCACAAGTGGGTTATTTTACAGGGAAAAAATGCGATCGGGGTGAACATAGTGTGAACCAAGCTCCACAGTCGAATCGATCCATCAATTTGAATCACAAACCAGTTTATTTGTAAGTGGAAATGAGGAAGCAAGAAGATTAAATTGAGGTTATACAACTTTGGCAGCATCATGAGAAGACATGACTCATTTGGGAAGACAATAATGGCAGGAAAGGTAGAAGGTTGGAGAAAGAGAAGAAGGCTACTCGTCCTTTGGCTAGACTCAATCATAGAGGTCAGAGGCCACCATTTTCAGGATCTAGGTGCAAAGCAGTGGAGGATGGGAAGACTTGGAGATCCTTCATCCACAAAGTCGCCATGAATTGGGGTGGACTCAAGAACAGTGGACAACAAGAACAGGTGGTGAAAAAAATGGATAGAAAGAAAGGTTTTCTCAGAGGCCTTTCAGTCAGCAAAGCCAAAAATCAACAGATTAATATGCAAATCCCCTCCTCTCAACCAACCTTCTATATAGCCCACTCTCTTCCATGCCAGCATTCTCTGAAGATGCCAGCCACAGCTGCTGGCGAAACATCAGGAATAAACTCTCCTAGAACATAGCCCCAGAGCCCCAAAACCCCACAAAAAACTATGGATGCCAGCCATGACAGCCTTCGACTTTACAAAATCAACTCGTTCGCGGTGCGGTGCTGGAGGAGAGTGCCGAGGAGACCATGGATGGTCAAAAAGACAAACAAATGGGTCCTAGATCAAGCCTGAACTTTCATGAGAAGCCAAGATGATGAAACAGAGGCTGTCCTACTTTGGGCCACATCATGGGAAATCATCAACAGAAAAGACAGTGATGCTAGGAAAGTTAGAAGGAAGTAGAAAGGGAGGAAAACCATGCACCGGATGGATGGATTCCATGAGGGAGGTCATGGGCCTGAACTTGCAAGAGCTGAGCAGAGAGGTTGAGTCTAAGGGGTCTTGGAAATCTCTCATTCATAGGGTCACCACGAGTCAGGGCCCAGTTAACAACAACAATCTGCTTCTCAAGGATAGTTTTGAGGAAAGCATTTGGCCAGTCCTACCCAGTATCTCTAGGACATTTCATGGGGGGGGGGGGGGGGGCAAACAGAGAGAGAGAGAGTCAGTGTAGCACAGTGGTTTGAGTGTTGGACTGTGACTCTGGAGACTAGGGTTCAATTGCTGCTTGGCCACAAAACCCCACTGGGTGACCTTGGGCAAGTCACACTCTCTCAGCCTCAAGGGAAGGCCGTGGCAAAACCTCCTCTGAACCAATCTTGCCAAGAAAACCTTGTGACAGGGTTACTTTAGGGTTGCCGTAAATCAGCAATGACTACACACACTGGTTAGCAAGAACAAGTGCCCACTCCTCAGGATGGCCAGCCATCTTCCTTTTCCCAGACAGGTCTTTCATTTCAACCCTGCGTCGAGGGGTAATGTCAAAAAGTCCTTCTCTTTTGAGCATGACTAGGGTCCAAAACACAGACTGCAGAAATAATACAGTCAGCCCTCAGTATCCACTGATTTCTTAGCCATGGATTCACGCATCCACAGCTTGAAAATAATTTAAAAATATACAAATTCCAAATACCAAAGCTTGATTTTGCCATTTTATAAATGGGGCACCATTTTGCTATGCCATTGTATTTAATGGGATTTGAGCATCCACAGATTTTGGTATCTGGAACCAAACCCCAGCAGATACCAAGGGTCCATTGTAATCCATTTCGAGGCTGCTTTAACCGCCCTGGCTTTGTACTAGGGGAATCCTGGGAATTGTAGTTGATTGTGGCACCAGAGGTGTTTTTTTATATAGAGAGAGAAGGTTCAATATCTCCCAGAACAAGAAAACATCTGGTGGTGAACCTTTTAGAGACCGAGTGCCCAAACTATAACCCAAAACCCACTTATTTATCACAAAGTGATAATACCTCTGGCTTTCTAGTGACAAACTCTAGTGAACTCTGTTTTGGAATGATGGTGCATGTGCCCACAGAGAGGGCTCTGGGTACCACCTCTGGCACGCGTGCCATAGGTTCACCACCACTGATCTACGGGTTTCCCTGCTGGCCATATAGCAAATCCAATAACATCTAAGCAATGATACCTTTATTGAGCCAACCAAAATGCACAACATGTTGCAAGCTTTCAAAGTCGCACTGGCTTCTTCAGCAGGCAAATAGGAGAAAGAAAGTGAAGGTGTTAGTCCTAGGCCTGCATTTTCTGTTTCTGGTCTTAGCTCAGATGGTAGGGAGGGCTATCTGCAGGCTGGCACCTTCCCCTTTGGTCACTGGTAGACTGACTAACATCTTTCCATTTCTTTTGCCTGTTTGCCTGACGAAGAAGCCAGTGCGACTTCGAAAGCTTGCGACATGTCATGGTGCATTTTGGTTGGCCCAATAAAGCTATCATTGTTTGGATGTTATTAGATTTGTGATATGGCCAACATGGCTACACCTAGATGTTTTGTAATAATAATAATAATAACAACGATTTATTTATAGCATGCCCAATCATGAAGAATCCAGGCGGGTTACAACAGTAAAGAAAATACATAGCAAATAATTACAACAATAAAAGTAACATTACAAATCACAATAACAAATAGCAAAAAAAACCAAACACATAGCAATTCACAACAATAAAAATAACAATGAAAAATGCAGAGCAATCAACATAGCAAATAAAAAAAATAATCCTCATTCTCAATATTAAATAAAACACAAAAATGTAGTTTTGGGAGATATAGAGCCTTCTCTGTCAAAACAACAACTCTGGTGCCACAATCAACTACAATTCCCAGGATTCCCCTAGCACTGAGCCAGGGCAGTTAAAGCATTATTTCTGCAGGGTGCTTTGCACCTTAAGAAGCATGCATTAAAATGCAGATGGTTGTTGTTTAAGGTTGTTCTGTGGTCACAGCCCTGCTCTGGCCACCTTTCCACTTGTGTTGCCCAATGCTCCTTCCATGGCTCCGCTCCGAATGTGGCTCCGCTCTCCGGGTTTTGCAGGCAGCCGGCGAGTCAGAGGAATAACAAAGGCAAGTTTGAGAGCAGCCGCCGCAGAAGCAGGAGCAGCAGCAGGAGCAGCAGCAAAGCTGGCGGAGTGACGTCAGGGAACAATGCCTCTGCCAAGAGCTTTCCCTCCTCGACGCACACAAACAGGAGGACTCTGCTCTCTCCCAGGTCCAGGCCTTTAAAGGGACAGTGTCCCTTTTTCCATGCCTCCAAGGAGCAGAGCCTTTGCAAAGTCTTCCTCCAGCAGTTGGTCACATTTTCTTGCAAGGTCCTCTTTCTTGGGGTGCCTTGTCCTCCTTTGCAGTGGCCAAGCGTCCTCCTTTTCCAGCACATGCCCTCCATGCCAGCCTTTGTGCCCAGGAGGATTTCCCAAATGTCCTCCATTTGGACCATGGCCAAGAAAAGCATGATTTTTGTTTACATTGATCTGAGTGTTTGGAGCTGTTATTTGGGAGCATCCTCCATTTTTCTTGACATCTGGGCATCCTGAGAGTCAGGGAGGGAATCTTCTGAACCAGCTTCCTATCTGTCAACAACAACAACAACAACAACAACAATAATATAATTAATAATTATTAATAATAATTAATAATAATAATTAATAATAATAATAATAAATAATGACAATATACAACCAAACTTTTACTTATGGTAAAGCTATCATAGGGTTTTCTTGGCAATACTGGTTCAGGGTTGTTATTTCTCATGATCTTCCTCTGAGGCTGAGAGAGTGTGACTTGTCCAAGGTCACCCAGTGGGTTTTTATGCTCAAGCGGGAATCGAACCCGGATCTCCAGAGGCATACTCCAATACTCAAACCACTGCACCATGCTGGCTCTCTTGTATACACTTAGTTAAGATGCGGATTAACAAAACGTCCCTGATTTCACCATTAAAAGCACCCGGTCTTGCAAATTCTCCAGATATGTTTATTTAGGGTTCCACAGAGAACACCACATCAAAACGACTCTCTGTGTGGATGATGGCGATCTTTAGCTAATTAATATAATTAATTGCTTAAGCGTTAGAAGCCTGCAGCCAAATAATTGGCCAGCGCCTTCAAATAAATATGTGAAATCCACTCCCACTATTTGCTTTCTTGGACTTGATCAGCTTCGCAGGGTGGTCACAATTATAATGGGAGCCACAGTGGGCAAATTCCCACTTTATATTTTTAATGAGAGACGGTTTGGGCCATTTAGTTTGAAAGGTAGGACATAAATTAAGCTAGAAATACATTTCCCTCATTAGTTTCCAGTCTTCCAGAGTATACAGGTTGTGCCCTTATGCTTTGCTGAGTGGCAATTCCCATCAGCCTGAACCAGCGCAGTAAACTGTGAGGGGATTTGCAGTCCATGAACATCTGGGCCTGATCCAGAAAGGACAAATATGTGGGTTATAGCATTCCTGTAGTTCTCCACTGTTGTTTGGTTTTGTTTTGAAGTGTCCAGATGACATGTTTGTTGTCCAGGACCATATTCTAGCAATTTTGTTATACAGGGGAGATCTTGGAACCAAACCCCAGCGTATAACAAGGCTCCACTATAGTTTAAATCACATGTTACAAATAGTACCAATCATACAAATCAAGCAAGTCACATAATCTAAATAAGGATTCAACATGGTTATAAGAGAAGGGCACATTATAATTTTTACACATACAGTATCTTCTTCTATAAGTCCTATCCTTCCCCCTCTTATAAACCTATTATCGGTCTACAATTTCCAAATCTTCTCCATCTCTATACCTTCTCTTATTCTTATTACAACTTTCTTAAACTTTCTTACACCAGCTTCGCTTGCTAACATTTATTTATTTTTCCTTTCGTCTTCTCTTCTTCCCCACTCATACCTTCCATATAACTTACTTAAACCTTCAATCACAACTCCTATCATCCTAACTTCCTACTCAACTGTTGACAGTTTTTTCCTAAGCTGCACGAATTTCCATTCTTTCTTATATAACTTGCTTTTATTTTATTTTGTTTAACATTTCTATTTATTTAATAATAATAATAATAATAATAATAATAATAATAATAATAATATTGACAGCTTTGCTATTATATCTTCAAAAATACGTCTCTTTCTGAATCTTCCAAATATCTAGAGCATTGACTATTCTTAACTCTTAACACTCCATCACTGACCTGTTACAGACTGCCAAAATAAAGCTGCTTCGGGTCTCTTTGGAGGTATGCTGTTTAAATGATGCATGCGTCCTAAGAGTCCGGAAGCTGTGCTAAAGCTGGGCTCCATTCCTTAGGACTGGAGCATGGCTTTGGCGTGACCTCTGGACTCTTAGGACCCATGCATCATTTAAACAGAATACCTCCAAAGAGACCCCAAGCAGCTTTATTTTGGCAGTCTGTAACAGGCCATACTCTCCCACTCCCTTCCTCCAGCATTTTATTTTAACCCTGAATGGGTTTCTTTTCCATTCTGACACATATTGGAACAGCAACAACAAAATCTTCTTTCCTTTCCCACTTTTAAAAAATCTTAATGTCCTTATAGTGCTTTGGTGCTGAAGTATAATGGTACTTTTGCACTACAATGCTAAGTATTATTTATTTTTTCAAGGAGAACATTTCCCATTGACCTCAACTAACCACATCTCTTTTTATAAATGAATGAATGAATGAATGAATGAATGAAACGAAACCTTTGGAAAAGTCCTCATACTTGTCCAAATTTTTTTTGTTACAAACAGTCCCTGCAAGGAAAGGAGTGAGTGAATGTAGAAGTGACAGCAACCTGCAAAACCCAAGCAGTTATTTCACCAAAACTCATGCTTCTTTAGATGAACATGGAAAAGCCCTTGGAGAGATGCAAATTGTCTTCCCACCCTAGAACTCTGCATCCCTGCCCTTTGTAGCCCACATTCCCTCTGCTCTCTTGTGTGAAGAAAGCACAATTTTCCAGCCCCTGGACTACCTAGAATGATACTCCTAGCTTTGGCCCAATCCTCCTTTCTCCTTGCTGAGTCCTTTCTTCGTACCACCACAGCCAAGTGGTTCGTCAGAGTCCTACTTATGGATTCTGTCTCACTGGATTTGGCCACCTTGGTCTCCTCTCACACTTCCTCTGTACCCTTATCCTTGCATAATATGAAGTGGCTGTACAGTGCTTCAATGCTGTGATATGATGTAAAATTAAAGCACATTTCTTGGGAGCTTCCAGGAAAGAAAACCCTCTTCCCTCATATACATATATTTTAAAAAATATATTTAGGGGCAACAAAATGGGTGGACTATGCCCCCCCCTTTCATGTGGTGTCTCTTAGTCTTTGAGATTAATTCAGAACCCCATCTCTCTCATTAATGTTCTGCTTACCTCAGTTCTTGTCTCCCATTGGTGCTGAATCTGGGGGGCAGCCTTGGCAAAATGGTGCTCTTTTGGGTAAGTTCCCTCCTTGGTTTTTCCACCTTTGGAGAAGTCACCCCCCCCCCCCACACACACATTTCTTGGCATTTGCTTGAATACTTCCACTGTAGATCTTAGAGAGGGGGCAGATGAACAAAGCAGGCATGCTGCACTGTGCAACCACTGCCCTCACTGATGCCTTCTTGCTTACCTCTCTTCCTTGCTATGGGGAGGATCCATACCAACCCTGCCATTAGATAGCAGAAGGCAGTTGCCTCCAGCAGCAGATTCTGGGTGTTATGAAAGGGCAACACATTGTTGGCTATTTATTACGACTGCAGGTTTCACTGCCAGGAGGAGAGGCACTTGTGGGATTTTCTGCTTCAGATACCAAAATGATTTGTTCCCCTGGGGCTGTGATTCCCAAACTCTGATCCTCCATGTGTTTTGGACTTCAGTTCCCAGAAACCACGGTCAGCTTGGTCTATAGTCAGGGATTCTAGGAGCTAAAGTCCAAAACATCTGGAGGGCCAAAGTTTGGGGATCACTGTCTAGGGCAGTGGTTCTCAACCTTCCTAATGCCGCGACCCTTTAATACAGTTCCTCATGTTGTGGTGACCCCCAACCATGTCTTGGTTCCTAAGACCATCAGAAATATGTGTTTTCTGGTGGTTTTAGGTGACCCCTGTGAAAGGGTCATTTGACTCCCAAAGGGGTCGCAACCTACAGGTTGAGTACCAAAGGTCTAAGAGGTGTTAACCCACCTTGCATACTTTGCACTGTATTTGGAGTCCCCATATTTTATATTTCATATACGGAACCAGCATGTTCTTGAGAAGTCACAATCACCTTTGGGAACACCAGGCCAGGTTCCCAGGAGAAAAGGAGCAAGACCAAGGCATAAGCACACTGAGGTAATAAGACAATCAAATTTAAATGGTTGTACTAAGTGCTACTTCCTTCCCCCAAGTCATCTGCATCTCCTCTTGTAACAAAGGATCTTCTTGCACCTAAAGCAGTAAGTCAGTTTCCTTGCCTATCTCTTGTTATGTTGCCAGCCAAACTTTCCTGTCCATCCATCCTGGGGATAATCTGATCCAATCGCCATTTTAGTCACACTAAAACGAAAGCCATCAACCAATCCAGAATCTAATTGTCGATTCCTGGGAAACATCCAGCCTTTGTTACCTCACATTGCTTGGGGCTAGATTTTAGATCTAAATATTGGTTCCAATAACCTAGTCTCTGCACATTCACGGTACACATACAGTTGTCCCAGGCTGCACCTCATGTATGAAACTGTGCCACCCTCAGACATCCCAGTCTGAGCCACTCCAGCTTTCCATGATCTACTATTTGGACAGGTAATTATCACCTCCCCCCCCCCGCAAACCCTTCAAACTCCACTATCCATATTTCCATTTTGGTTAGCTAGGAAGATGATGTCTGTGTGAACTGTATCATTTGTAAGTGTGATTGCACTCTCCATTTTTCTAAACAAAACCCTTTTAATTCACCCAGACCTGAAGTTCTCCTCAGTTATTAGTTATATACAGGTCCAAATGGTCCTAAAGTTTACCTAGCCTCTTGCAAAAGTTAATTTCCCCAACAATTAATTCTCATCTAGTATTGTGTGCGCATGTACGTGTGCATGCCTGTACAAGTTTCCTGTCAGTTTATGGTGACCCCATGAATTTCATAAGGTTTTCTTAGACAAGGAATACTCAGAGATGGTTTTGCTAGTCCTTTCCTCTAAAAGCTTATAGCACCTGGTATTAATGGGTGGTCTTCCAGTATTATCTTTATTACCCCAATTTTGCCACTGGTTGTGTTACTGAATTTAACTTCTTACAATGTTTCTGGGTCAAAGTCTCTCTGAAGCATTGTGGGAAATTTGAATGGTAGTGACTGGTGTTGATGTAGACTGCCATGATACTGTCAGTGTCAGATACTGTCAGCACACCAAGATAAGAAACAGCTCATCAGCGACCATTGCCTCAGGCTCCTTCAAACCTACAGACAGGCTGAGAAATCCTCTCCTTTTCACAGAGCTGGTCTACAAAGTCTTGAGTCCCTTGTTAAGCTGGTTAAATCTGTAGTGCACACTGAGGTGGGGAAAGTATGGTCCTCCAGATCTCCTTGGCATTGGTACCTAAAAATGTGAGGAAACTTGGGGTCTTTGTCAGCAGTTTCAGCATCTCCTTTGAATGTTGGGGAAATATTTAGTTCAAAAAGAGGCATGTGAGAGGTGGGAAACTTGGAAACCATTTTACACATTTATACCAGTACTAACTACACAAAAGACTCCAGTTCCAAATCAATAATGGGTTTTTATTAAGTATTAACAAAGGATCACTCAGACATGGAAGAATTGATTCAGGAAACAGATTCATGAAAGGCTACAGAAGGAAGGTTGGAAAGTTGGTTAGTGGGAAACTGAGGTATATTGACTCTCCTGATGAAAGATCCATGGGAAAGTGCAGAGAAACTGAGACAGCATCCAAGGACGAATGCTGGATACTTGTACAGTGTCTGAGAGTACACCAGAAGAAGTGAACTCTGGATAGCCAGAAGGCATCCGAGGGTACACTAGGAAAAGTGGAAAATGATAATTGAGAATTGAGGGGGTTTTACACCTTTTTCCTACCCTAAGGGCATGTGCTGTGTACCCAAAGATAAAGCTTCTGTGATTTTTCCAAGGAATGGAGAAACAGGTTGGGAAACGTAAGGATTTTTAGCACCAATACTTTAATGCATTGATGCAATCTGAAACAAACCTTTGGTGATGGACAGGCAGAGGAAGTGGAGAGGAACTTGAAAGAGGGAGAACAGGGTATGGTCTCTGTCATTTTGACAAATGTCTTCCTTTGTTTCCATGGGAAATGCAAAATAGCGAAGTAGGAAGAAGGTATCTTAGCATAACCTATGGTGCTTGTCTTTGTCCTCATATAGGCTGGGCGTGCCCTAAAGCAAGTGACCTTGACACTGGTGACTTTTAACTTCCTTGGGCATCATGATCTTCCAAAACAGTATCAAATCATTGTGATTTTTGCTCCACACCAGATATTAGTGATGAAAAACCCATATTTGGCTTGAGGGATGATAGGGTATGCTAACAGCATGCATCTCCAATCTATGGTTGGCAGATGTCAAGGTCTAGTTCTGAATGTCAGACTGTGTGGACACTCTTCTTCAGTTCTCAAGGTAAATCTCAGTGTGAGAGCATTCCCCTAAAAGTGTGTGTGCTCCTTAATTGTCAGATCTGATTTTTTTTACTTGATTGGAATAGTTTATGCAACTGCACTTGATGCTTACTGTATCATGCTTAACGACACTATCAGGGGCTGCCCCATTCAGCATACTTGTAACATCTGGTGATCCTGAGGTCTCAGGTTTAAGCCTTGAATCTACGAGCATGGAATGGTCTTGACTCGGCAAACCTCCTCCCATCATCTCTCACTGCTGGCTATGCTGGCTGGGTTGATAGGGAATTGCAGTCCAGCAGCATCTGGAGAGCTGGCATCTGCCTACCCTGATTGACAAGAATCTTACGTAAAAGATTACTTTGCGGAGCTGACATCAGAACATAGCAGCCTTTGGCAGTAAGTGGGCCACAGCACCACAGAAAAACCTGCTTTGATTCAACTAGAGCTGGATCTGGGAGCAGCCATTTCCATTTTCCCAGTTCTCTGATAAAATGTCACTCTGGGCCACTGTGAGAAACCTTGCTCACAATTTTTCATTCCTGGTTCAAAAATTTCTGAAGTTTCATTCTAAACAGACATGTGGAGGTGAGAAGCAATCTACAAATGTAATAATGATACATTGTAATACTGAGTATTTGCCCCTTTATAGTTTTATATGACCCCACGAAGAAGGCTTTGAGAGTATGCACTGGATAAAATGCTTCACTTTTTTTTTAACCAATAAACAACCATGTTTTGAGCATCTTGAGATGTGCTGTTTGCTTCTTCCAGGGGGAAATGTAAATGGCATCTGACAGTGGAGGTCTGGGACCATTATAATTCCTATAATTTTATTTTATTTTTCTTTATTTAGGTATTTATACCCCGCTCTTCAGCCCTAATGGCTCTCATTATAATGCCGCAGAGGAATGTTGCACCGAGGCCATTATGGGAAATTAATATTGTGTTCCCCAGACCAGGCTACTCAACACTGATCAAAGTAGTGCTGCCACCCCCTATAGCCCATGAGAGGAAATCACTACTAGATAATCTCATGGGGGGTGGCAAGGGGTGCTAGAGTTAACATAGTTTCCACCATTTCATAGATTAAAACAAGGTCATGCTTGGAACATCCCAATACTCCTACCACAGATAATTGCCTGACCTCTTTGCTACTCTTAGGCACTGCTGAACACTCTGTTATGTATGCAGTGCATGTTATATCAGTTTACTTTGCAATAACCCTGTCTACCACTGATTTAGAAGGCAAGAGAATGCTGGTCCTTTTGCTTAAAGACTGCTAGAAAAAACACTTCCTCCAATGTGTTCTCAGCATTTTCATAATGCATCTCTGCAGCTGCAGTATGTGTGATGCTTTTTAAAAATACATTCCATAATGCTTTAACGTTTATGTGTATGTATTTATGTACATCTCTTTCATGAGATATAATTGATTTTTTAAAATTGGTATTATGCCAATTGATGATCCCTATTGTTCGGTTTTGCTTTGGGGAGGCACAGTTGTACATGTACATTTCAGATGTATTATTTTGATTGCTTTTGTTTTAAGTGTATTTATTTTTTTACAAGTACAATATTTTTTAAACAAAAAGTTGTCAGATAAATTGAAATAACAAGAACAACAGTGAGGTGCTGTATAAGTTTTTGTGCAGTGCTCATCATCCCTTATACTGGCTCTGCTGGTTAGAGCTATGAGAGTTGCAGTCCAACGACATCTGGAGGAGGACAACATGTCCCCCATCCTTGCATTAAAATCAATGACTTGGACCCAGAGTCAGGTGAATGCAAACAAGCTCATGGAAGAAAACTATGATTCCTTCCATCTTCCAGTCACCCTTATCACACTCCACATTGTTCAGAAAGGCTCAGACCATCTGTAGAGGCTTTGGAGTTGCAGGTCACTGCTGGGTAGAGGAAGGAGCAGGGGATCCCCCCTCAAAAAAAATCCTTATGTTAACATCCTAGAACCATGGTGCTAAACCTATGACATGCATGCCAGAGATGGCACATGAAGTTATTTTTTGTGGCATGCCGAGGGCAGGAAAGAGGAGGAATAGGGGTGTGCCTATTCCTCCTCCTTCCTGGCCGTCCTGGGCCCTTAGCTGCCTCCTAAATGGGACATTCTTTTCTTGTTTAATTGTAGGCCTGGAAGGGTACAAGGGGGAGGAGTAAGAAAATGCATGCACCTGTTCCTCTTCTTCTCCTCCGCCCACCCCCTCGGGCCTTCAGCTGCCTCTGGAGAAGGAGGGTCGGGAGATGAAGTCCTGGCCCAGAAGTTCCACCTTCGGAGGGTGAAAGTCCCATCCCAGAAGTCCCATTTCTCCCTCAGAAGTCTTGCCCCAAGTATCAGGTAACACCCAGTGTCAGAAGGCCATTGTGTTTGGGCACTTGATCCCTAAAAGGTTTGCCATCACTGTCCTAGGGCCCATTCACACTATGCAATTACAGTCGTCCCTCTGTTTTTGCAGACTTGAAATCCATGTCCCTTGCCAAATGGTGGCAAATGGAGGGGGATAAAATGGGGCACATCCCCACAGCACCAATGGGGCTTGAGTATCAGCGAGTTTCAATTTTTGTTGAGGGAGAGGGCAAAATGGATCCATCGCAAAATGGAAGGGTGACTGTATAGCATTATGATTGCATGTTATGTGGCGTAGCTGCATCCTATAGATTCATGACATTTGTAGCTTGGTCAAAAGTACCAGAGGAATTACCTGGCTGAGAATTCTAAATACCTATAGTTGTATAGTGTGAAATGGCCCTTAGGATTCAACTGCAAAAATTCTACTTTTAGAGGTTGTTGTGGAGAATCTCAACCCTGAATAATAGTTGGTGAAACTATTAAATCACACTCTTAGAAATAGAACAAGGTGCATCCCCACAGCAAATGCAGGAGCAGTAATGTATCAAGTTTCAGAAAACATTGACTGTTCTTCCTCAATGGATTTTTTTTTCAAGTATAATTGCAGTTAGCTTTCTTGTTGTTGAAGCTCACAGTAAGTGACAATGCTTCATAATACTCATTGTAACCATTCTTAAACCCACACTCATTCATTTTACACATGGAGAATTGAGGCACAGTGGCAGGCGGATGGAGAAAGAAAGTTGTAGTTGGAGAGCCCTAGCTAGCAGTAATGTTTACAGAAGACTCATCAGTTAGACCACAAAAAATTTGGGAGCAACGCATTTTATCCGGTATAAGCAATATGCAGAAAATGGGATTATTTTACCATCTATAGCAGATGGTAACTAGTTTTTGCTCTGATACAATTGGTTTCCTATGGTAAATGCAAATGGTTTTGTGGGACGTATTAGCATTTTCAAAGCATTTGTGCAGAACCATAACTTTACAAGGTGATTATTTAACAAGCATGGTGCTTAGCAACAAGTTCCAGTCTGAAAACAAAACTGATACTGTAGGTGCATATTTCCCCTACCAACAGCATTTTGCCTCCTGCATGAAACACTTTGTTGATTAGTATGGCAAGCACCCTGCTTACAAGATAGACAGCCTACCTTGTTTATGCCCAATGGATGGGCATAACTCTTACTTGGGATTAATTAACCTGTAATAGCTATCAGAACTTTATTCTTTTCACATGTTGCTAATATGGCCTAGCATAGTCACTTTCAAATCATGTTTCCAGGAACTTAAGGGTTCCTTAGAGATTTATCAGAGCAGATCAGTAAGGGTGGCTGAAGGATAGCTGGATTGACAGACAGGTTACTGCTTTCTTTTGCTGCTCTTGTGGGCCTTCAGGTCATTTCCAATTTATGGCATCCCTAATGTGATCCTATTATGGGTTTTTCTTGAGAAGATTTGTTCACAGGAGATTTGACATTGCCTTTCTCTGAGGCTGAGAGAATGTGACTTGCCCAAGGTCACCAGTTGATTTCCATGGCCAAGTGGGAATCGAACCCAGGTCTCTAGAGTCACAGTCCAACACTCAAATGACTACACCACACTGGCTGTCCTTCCTTTTAAAGATAAAGATCGTCCTTGACATGAATGTCTAGTAGTACATTTTGCCTCGCACCCTCAGAACGTCTGGGCAGCAATTACTGAAGGTGCCTGGGGCGAGATTATCCTCCACTACACGGAGGACATTTTCCACTGCTGCCCCAGCCCTTTGGAATACGCTGCCCATTGAGCTCCGCTCGACCACCACCCTGGCCCAATTCAGGAAGGACCTGAAAACCTTCCTGTTCCAACAGGCATTCCCCGAATAAAATCCTGTGGGCCTCCCTCCTCTTCCGTGGCCAAGAGGTTGGGCGATGGGGCTTTTTTGTCTGTTATTTTTCTTGTTGTAAGATGGCTTTGATATTCTGTATTTTAATGTTTTTGTATGAATGTTTTAACTTTTGTTGTAAGCCGCCCTGATCACAGGAAGGAGTGGGATAGAAATTTAAAAAAAAAAAAACTTTTAGTAACTGACTGTAGGGGGTGGTGCTCATCTCTGTTTCTAAGCCGAAGAGCCAGTGTTGTCCGAGGACTGCTCTGGTGGTCATGTGGCCAGCATGATTGCACCGAATGCTGTTACCTTCCCACTGAGAAGTGGTACCTATTTATCTACTTGCATTTGCATGCTTTTGAACTACTAGGTTGGCAGAAGCTGGGACTAGTGACAGGGGCTCACCCCATCGTGCAGCACCCAGGCCAACCTTCTGATCTTTCGATAATCAGAACTGACATCTTAACCACTTATTCTGAATAGGATTCTGGGCATGGAGTGTTCTGCGAGGGTGCCTCTCTCATTGGGCACGATGTACTTCATTAATAATACAGCAGGTTCAGTAATTCTAGGGAAACAGCCTATTTGTACACCCTATCAAGATTTTTAAGTGCTTAGGTAAGGGGAAACACTTATCATTTCCCCATAAATACTCTATAATACAAATACAGAAAGCTGGGTGTCAAGTGATTAAAGCATTTCAAGCCATTTGTCATTTGCCTTTTTAACCAATTAACTGATGGGCTGATTTAATTTAAATCAATCTGCTTTGTAAGAAAATCTTCAATACAAATACTCTTTTGAGATGCTTGAGCAAGGATGAATTAACTCACAATTTTACAAAAAAATGATTGCTACTGCTTGTTGTTAGAAGAAAGGGGTTTTAATTTTTGGAATCAATAAAGTCCATCCAACTACTCACTAGGCCATCTCTACACTGCCAGGTAGAAAAATATCTGTTAAATTATTGATTCTGAACAGCTTTATTGTGCTTTCATTATGAACACCTCTGTCCCACCAGATTCTTGTATATAATCCCCTCCCTGGGAAAAGAAGAACAGACCCATGCGCAGAGCCATGATGCAGGTGATGAACTGTGGAAGCTCTTGCCACTGTCTTGAGGTGAGAATCCAGAGAGCAATGCTAGATGTCTATCTCAGCATCCAGGAAAAAAGGGGGAAAGTTTCAGCTGACTTTTATGGGATAGTGCCACCTTATGATGAAGAATGATCTCTTAGTTGATTGACTGATCTACCTGTGTTTGGAATGACATGTGGCCCTCCAGAGGCTGTTAGACTTGTTTGGCTGGCATCTCCCTGAATGCCCCCTTACCAGCCCTGTTGGCTGGGGGCTACTAGGAGGAATCGTTTTTAAAAGTCACTTTTGCAAACTCTGGTTAGAGTGCAATTCCCATCATCTCTCACCCTTTGCCCTGCAGGCTATGGAAGATAGGAGCTGCAGCTCAACCACATCTACAGGGCCAAACATTCCTCACCTCTGATTTCAAATTTGCAGCCCTATTAGTTAGCTGGATGGTTCTGCAGAGTCTGCAGCCTTGTGACAGCATCCCAGTTATTTATAGACAAGCCATGCCTGATTCAGGTTTTCCATCAATGCTTTCAAGAGGCCCCCAGAGTTCTGGGATAACACTATCAGAGCAGCCAGATCTTACCAAACTACAGTAGCTCCTTCCCCTTTGTTTTTACACTTCATTGCCCTTCCTTTAAGATGAATATAAACCCCAATAATTTTACCCAGCAGTCCACAGATTAAAAAGATGGATACTGTTTAGTCAACGTGAGCCATAAATCACTGCCTTAGATGCCCATTATTAAAGCGTGGGATGAATACACCCAGCCTTCTTAAGTAAGTGATGATGACATTGTACCCATGCAGTCATTTCATTATAATAACACAGATGATATGCCATTAGCATTTCACCTTAATAGCATATTAATTTGCAATTAATTTTCTTTTCTTATTGAACAATCAACTTGCTAATGAGTCACAACTTTAAGGGGAATGGCTCAACAGTTTTGCAAAGAGTAGGACTGGGGAGTTTGTAGGTCTCATAATTAAACAATTGTTTCATAAAGTGTTTTAGGAAAAAACAGAAATTGGTGTTAGAAAGTGTAGATACTAAACAGATTGTTTCAAAGGCTATAGCAGCTTCTATGTCAGTGGAGTAGTGAATCTGCCCTGGGGTGTTGATCCAAACCTTAAATGAGTTGGAATCATAGAATTGGAAGAGACCACAAGGGCCATCCAGTCCAACCCCTTGCCATGCAGGAAGACATAATCAAAGCAAAGTTTTCTAAGGTGTAGAATCCTATCCCCCAAATAGGTTCCACATCTTGGATATCTCCTTGGATGTTCAGAATAACCTGACTCTCATTCCCATTTACAAATAAATTGGTTTGTGATCTGAATCGATGGACTGATTCAACAGCAGAATGTGGTTCACACTACATTTGCCCTGGTCACATTTTTTCCCTGTAAAATCATCCACTTGTGGTTCACATTCATGACTGAATTGATTCAAAATGGACCCGCTCCAGCCAGTCCAAGGGCAAATTTAAATTGATTCTGATCAACATCTGGTTCACACTTGTGCGGAATCGACTGATCCAAACAAGACATGGAAAAAATCAGCTCCCCTCTCTGAACTGCTTCAGCGATTCGGTTCAAGTGGGAACCAGGGTCATTTGAACTGGTTCAGACCAATTTGTGATCCGGTTTAAAAGGTAGTGGGAATCAGGCCTTGGAGGAGAAGTGTTGGCCCTTTGACAGGCAGATGCCAAGTATTATGGTTCAGAATGTAGAAAAGCTTTTGTTTTGGACTACAACTCTCAGAATCCTGCAGCCAGCCATGACAATTAGTCAAGCTGGTTGAGGGGATTCTGGGGATTCTATTAAAAAGAAAGGAACATCATCAAGCTATAGCAATATTGCAGGTTTCCCCTGCAATACAGTGGTCACAACCCAGAAAAAGCTAGTCATGACTTAAGTTGCAACCCTAAGTCCCCAAAAGGATCCCTCAATAGCAACACAAGAATGGCTTTACTCAGTCTCGCCATGGGCCCAATTATGTTAGATCGGTAACTCCAGCTGTTAAAGTGGTGTCAATGCAATTTCTACAGTATAGATGCACCAGTTATTGTGTATTGTTGCATTGCATCCTATCAGTTATGAATTCCATGCTAATGAAGTCCCATGTCATTGTTTTCAGTGGTGGGACATCACAAACCCAAGGATATTTAAACAGAAGCAAGTCCCACTTAAAAGACTTTGTTCCCAGACCTTCAGGAAATGACAAATGTACAGGACATTTTTATTATTTATTATTTATTGACAAAGACAATTAAGTTTCTGTCCTGCTACACCATACTTTTTTCTCCCATGGGCCTGAATTCTAAGTAACATGAGGCAACTAGGGCTAGTCATCATTTTTGTCTCTTGCAATGCCCCAACATAATGCTGCTGCAGGACATGATGGTGAATAAAAATGATGGCTAGATTGAGCTCCTTGGTACTGCTGCCCATCAATGTCCACCTCTGTATCAGGTTAACCCTGTCAGGACCTGCTGATGGAGGAGATGCCACCCAGATGTCATGTGGTCATCCAAGAGGTATGTGGAATTATGCTTAGTAGGAGAAAGTGTACAGGTAGAGGCTTTTCTCCCTTATTTGATCTAGTATTAGGGAGCAACTATCAGAGGTTTCTCCTGACTCAACCCCCTTTGTGGAAAGAGGCAATTTAGAAGTCTGTGCAGCAAACCAAAGGCAAATGAAAGATTTTCCCATGCAAGGGGAATCCTCACTGGGCCAGATCAACTGGCTTTTATAAGGATCAAAGGTCAACTCAGCCAACCAACTGCAGTCTGAAAGATTGTAACTGATAGCAGTGTCTGCAGCCGGCCTTTAGCCAGACATTATGCAGGCTTCAAATACACCGCACTTGTGGTTCAGTCATGTTCTGATAGTGTGGTAGGACTAAGGCCTCTCTTGAGTAAGCAGAGACAGACAACAGTGCCAAATCAAGCTGCACTCTGTGGTAGGTCTAGCCACAAGGGGACTGGGCTGAATCTGCTAAAGTCATTTCTCTCCTATAACAGAAGACAGATTGGAATCTTTCTCCCTAGAGAACAGTGTGTTAAACCAGAGCTTCCCCTCAAACCCAGCCCATCCTCTCTAACCAGCTGCAGCCTTACGTTATTTGGTTGTTCACATTCTCAACACAAGGAAAACTGGGTATCTTGTAACAGTGTGAGAAGAGCACAGCACTCAGACGGTTCCACTCCCCCATGCATCAGACTACTGCTGCACTCTAGGTACATATTTACAAGGGAATAAGTTCCAATGGCCTTGGTAGTGGGACTTCCTTCAAAACAACCATAGTTAGGAACACACTCTCAATCATTTTTGAGGGTTCCTTCCCTAGTATTTTGGCCAAGGCAATGGTGCTTGGCTTCATTTCTTTGCTTCCATTGCAAGATAGAAAATGTGGCTCCTCATAAAGAATGCAATACTGTATGTCAGACCCTGGAATTCTAACTTTCTTTTTCAGAAAACCAAGAAAAGAATGTGCTGGTAGGTTTTTCATGCTGGTTGTGGGATTCTAGGAATTGCAGTCCAAAACAAACAAACAAATAAACAATCCAACCCCAGGTTTTCCAGAGCAAAAGGTATTTGTACAAATTCTCCAATGTCTAGTAGACTCAAGTCTGCTTTCTTAAGTCTCTACTTACTCCAATGCAAGTATAATACCTATAAGGAGTGGTTCTATTTCAGATAATCCGCTGGCATAGTGCATGGTTTATCATCATAGTATCAAACTTCATAAAGGCAAAGGTCAGTGGCAGCTGGCGGTTCTTCTCTCCATTAGTCCAGACTTTACAGAACATATTCAAGGTGCTGAAGCCATTTTAGGGATAAGATTTAATCCCTTATAGTGCTTATTCAGTTTTCAAAATAAAAAACACCCTGGCATGGAACCCAGCACTGCTCTGGAGAGCCAGTATGGATATTTTGACTCTGGGGGATGTTTAGGCCAGTACAGACAGGTGCTTCGTGTTGGCCTGGGGACGATTTTAGGGCTCTGTAGAACTGGGTGTCCAAATGCACCCAGTCCTACAATCGGTGCCCGTGCCCCATCTTGCTGTGGCCCTGTCCACATGGGGTGCACGATGATGACGCACGGTCATCCAAGTGCCCAAACAGCACTCACCGGAAGTGCTGCATCGTGGCGCTTATGAAGCTTCTAAAAAGAAGCCACTCTAGGCAGCTTCTTTTTAGGGAGTACATTGGTGCTGCGCTGTGTGGCTGGAGCGGCACTGACGAGGGGCAAAGACGGGTGCATGGAGGCTCCCCCACCTATATCCCCCCTTTGTCTCTTTAGATATTTTAGACTTCAACTCTCACAGCATAGCCAGTGGCAAGGAGTTGTAGTAATAATGGCCACAAAATAAGGCAGATCAAAGAATCCCCACCTTTGACTTAGGGGGAGGAAGATATGGAATTCAGAAAGCACTGATCTCAAACACTGCCTGGCAGAAAAGAGATCACAACAAACTCACAATGGCAGCATCTTGTGTGTCTAATGCACCGTGTCCTTGTCATCATCAAGACACAAAATCCTGCTGTTGTTAGTATGGTTTGACCTCTTTCTGCCAAGCATAGGTG
This sequence comes from Sceloporus undulatus, assembly GCF_019175285.1. Taxonomy (NCBI): domain Eukaryota; kingdom Metazoa; phylum Chordata; class Lepidosauria; order Squamata; family Phrynosomatidae; genus Sceloporus; species Sceloporus undulatus. The sequence goes on along the minus strand of NC_056524.1, from coordinate 154,280,540 downwards.
GTATCCAGTCCTTTCCAGACGCCCCCAACCCTCGCACGCACCTGTGGTGTAGTAATTACGACCTCATGGCTGCGCTGCCTCCAAACGGAGCAGCATGGGTGTGACACACACGTGCCGCTGAAAGGGTGCTTGTGGCGCCCTTTCAGCGGCGCTGGAAGGAGCTCCATTTTAGAGTTCCTTTCGCTGTTTGTGTTGCTGGCGCAGCCTTTACACAGCTGTGCCAGTGACACAAAAGAGAAAGGGGCTGAGAGGCCCCTTTCTGTGCCTCCCCACCGCTGTTGGGGTGTCCTTGGGGCATGAAGCCCCAAGGACACCCCTTTCCAGGCTGCGGGGAAGCAGTGTTTTGCTGCTTCCCCGAGGCGAGGTAAAGCGGCGGATCGGGGCCTCCGGGGTTGCCGCTGTGACAGCTGAGGTACCGATCCATCGGGGAAAGGGGCGGGTGCAGGCTGCCCCAAAGGGGCAGTCTGTATCCTGCCATAGATTCAGAAATTTAGGCTTGCTTTGAAATCACTGCCTCTGACTTGTGAGATCTGTATCTAGTGAGCACATACTGGCTGTCAATGCGAACTAAGATGGAGGAATGCCCAGTAGCCTCACACACAATTTTACATGAGAAGAAATCTGCTTCTGGACAGATTCTTCAGCAACCAGGCACCAGGAACATTATTTTAGGCAATTCTGACAACTAAGCACTTAAAGTTTTAAATCACTGCTTTTAACCATTCTGCCTTAGTGCCAGATGTTTATCCAGGAAGACCTTAATGGGCTGCTTCTAAACCTATTTCCTTAAAAGACAAGATAATGTGCTGGGCAGGCCTACCTTGCAACCAGAATTCTACCTACATGCATTCATAGATGGAGCAGTTAATAGGGAATCCACAGACATTTGTAGCCATACCTTTTGCAGTGAGGGAGGCCTAAGTTACACAAGATGTGTTGTGATGGGATGAGCAAAACAAAGGCACAACAGTAAGAAATTGAACACAAAGTTATTTAATTACATTAATTATTAATACAATAACAGTCTTTCTGCATTAGGTGAACTCCCCCTTTGGCAACTATGGATATACAGATTAGAGATGGAAAACTTTATTTCTGCTGAGGTTGACAATGTGAACTACCTCTCTCATACAGCACTGGGTGTGGCCAGAGTCAAAAGGAATAGAGTTACTGACAAAATTAATATCTATTCAGTATGCAACTGGGTGTGGGGGGTGGGATTTGAATCTGCAAATTCTTCTTCTGCTTGTGCAAGAGTCCCTCTATTAGCTATCTGGTTGGGAAATGGAGCATGAATAAGTAAATAATACCCATAGCTTAGAACAGGGCCGGTGACGGAATGTGGTTTGGAGAGAATCTAGAAATGCTGATTGAAAATCCTGGAGGTCTGCATTTGACCTATGGGCCAACTGGACCTCTGGGCCAATAACAGGTACTCTGGCTGTTACCATTTTGCCTAGGATGGCAATCCTGTATCTAATATCTGGTGTCTGGCCATGTTCTTGTTCTGCATCACTGTTCTTATTCTGTTTCTTCTTAATTTTTTGAGGATGACTTTCAAACGTTTTGCTCATTTGACTTTCCCCATTTCTTTCCTCTATTTCAAATCTTCTCTGAAAAGAGGGAAAGATGCAACATGACTCTAGTGTGGCCACATAATTGCAAAGGCATACATGCTGAAACAAAATGCTATTATGCTGTTCTACATCACAGTGGAACTTGGACAATTACTTTAAAAAAGTAATTACAGTTCTCATCTCACAGTTATAAACTACCATTACAATTACATTTTAAAGTAACATATTTTTTCACAATTCAGAAGTGAGAGGATTACTTTTTAAAATAACCATCAGAATGTTACAAGTTGCTGGCCTGGGATACAAACTACACCAAGGAGTAAAGTTATTATGCCTTCCAACCATCATGATTTAGTAGGGATAGTCACAATTAATCCTTTGATATCCCACTTTTTCAGCTACTTGTAATATGTCCCATCTTGATGTTGCTTGGCTACATGAATCACTGTTTTTATCTGTGAAATGTTAGAAGGTATGAGTCATCATGCAACACAGCTAAGAAAGCAAGAGCCAAAACAGACGTCACGGCCCCAATCCGGCTATTTGCCAGCTCAAAAAGAAGTGGCAAAATGCCACTCCATTTTCACCTGTCAAAAGGACGGCCTTTCCACCAGAGCTGCCGTCACCGCTTTGCGGCACTCCTGCGGCATGTGACATTTAAACGGTGAGCCAGTGGAGCACCATAATGCTACCCACCATCTTGTCAGGTGGATGGCATAATGCCATCTTGGGGGTGTCATTGGGGCATGCATCATCTAAATGCTATGTGCCCATGCCACCCCCAAGCTGACACTTTCTGCCAGTGTATTTTGGACCTAGTAAAAAGAAACCTTAGTTATATTGCAAGGATAGTGAAGTTATCAGTTGCCACATTAGGGAGAAATGTAAGGTACTGCACTTAGGGAGAAAAAATGAAATGCACAGATATAGGATGGGGGACACCTGGCTTAAGGAGACAACATGTGAAAGGGATCTAGGAGTCCAAGTAGACCACAAGTTGAACATGAGTCAACAGTGCGATGCGGCAGCTAACAAGGCCAATGCGATTTTAGGCTGCATCAATAGAAGTATAGTGTCTAGATCAAGGGAAGTAATAGTGTCACTATATTCTGCTCTGGTGAGGCCCCACCTGTAATATTGTGTCCAGTTCTGGGTGCCACAATTCAAAAAGGACATTGAGAAACTGGAGCGTATCCAAAGGAGGGCAACTAAAATGGTGAAGTGTCTGGAAACGTTGCCCTATGAGGAATGCCTTAGGGAGCTGGGGATGTTTAGCCTGGAAAAGAGAAGGTTAAGAGGTGATGTGATAGCCCTGTTTAACTATTTGAAGGTATGTCGTATTGAGGAGTGAGCAAGCTTGTTTTCTGCTGCTTCAGAGACTAGAATGCAGAACAATGGATGCAAGTTGTAGGAAAAGAGATTTCCACCTCAACATTAGGAGGAACTTCCTGACAGTAAGGGCTGTTCGACAGTGGAACACACTCCCTCATAGTGTAGTGGAGTCTCCTTCCTTGGAGGTCTTTAAACAGAGGCTGGATGGCTATCTGTCAGGGATGCTTTGATTGGGAGTTCCTGCATGGCAGGGAGTTGAACTGGATGGCCCTTGTGGTCTCTTCCAACTCTATGATTCTATGACAAGTTAGAGTGTGTCCAGAGGAGGTGAATATCATCATTTCATCTCTTTCAAGTCTGTGATTCTATAACTGAGTTATGTTTCAATTACTACAAAAAGGAATCAATTGCATGTAGTTATTTGCAGCTAGGCCCAAGCTCTGCTGTCCAAAATCAGCTGGAAAGATTCAGGAAATGAGCAGCAGCCTGAAAAGCTTCAGCAGTTTATTAATACTGAGAAGGGGGGGGGGGGGGGAGACACATGGCGTAAGAACACAAGCATGTCCCTATTTTTGTCTGTTAAATGTGGGAGGGTACACAACAACATTAAGCAATGGCTTAGAACAGAAAGCACAGGCATGTATCTGTTACATTTCCAGAACTTTCAGAACCCGATTAACCTACACTGAAGATTCTCTTTGTTAACAAGCCTGCTCTTGCACAAAAAGTGTTAAGAGCGCTTTAGTGACCTCAAGAGTCAGAATGTTCCCTTTAATCTCTTCCAAATTATGCAATCAAACACCACATGTGACACCAAATCAAGCAGGACCAGCCCAATCTGGCATGTGATGATTAACTTGAGAATAGAAGCACTGAAAGTAAATTATGACTAAAGAGGCTCTGTGGTGGAGGAAGGATCATCCTGTTTCAGATAACAACCCCCCCCCCCATTAAAATATTATGTAGGATCAGGAGCATATGAGAGCAAAGCAAAATACAAGAACAATTTGGCACATGTGTTTTGCCTGGACTTTGTATTTACTTCACCGACAGGGCATCAGTAGCTATGCTTTTAAATAGCGTTGATTAATTAAAGTCATTGTAACTTGCCTTTCAGATAATAACCCTCACAAGGTGACGTATAGAAACATGCATTTGAGGAACATGCATTCCTCAGAACATAAAGTACATCTAAGGAAGTAGGATCAAGTGTACAAAAGCTCATGCCACCAGCTTTTTTCTTTCAGTTAGGACCAAAACACATTGCAGAAATAATCCACTTTGTGGCTGCTTTAGCTGCCCTGGCTCAGTGCTAGGAAATCCTGGGAATTGTAATTTATTGTGGCGACAGAGAAGGCTAAATGTCTCACAAAACTACCATTTTCAGAATCCCTGAACATTGAGGTAGGGCAGTTAAAGTTCTCTTAAACTGTATTATTTCTGTAGTGTGTTTTGGACCTTAGTTTCATTGGCGCGGTACACATGGTGCTAAAGCGCTATGCTGGCGCCATACTAGGGTTAAGGAATTGTGCAGCAACTGCACAATCCCTAACCCTAGTGCGGTGCAACGCCGTAACAATGGTGGTGCCCTGTATACATGGGCACTGTCATTGTTATGTAAATGCCTCGCAGCATCCGCATGTTGCCACGTGGTGCTTATGTAACCAGTGTACTTTTTGTGGGATCATTTTCCTCCGCAGGGAAGCCACATGATTTGGCGGCTGAGGCTTCCCTGCAGAGGAAAAAATGCCACCGCCACAGCTCCAGACATCATGTGAGGTATGTACCGGGCCAAAGATGCTTCAAGGTCCCTTTGCATACTGATTTTCCAGACAAAGGGCTTGTACAGACAGACCAAAATAAAGCTGCTTCGGTTCACTTTGTAGGTATGCTGTTTAAATGACAC
>NC_056524.1:154142221-154275715 GCF_019175285.1 Sceloporus undulatus | reverse complement strand
ATAATAATAATAATAATAATAATAATAATAATAATAATAATAATAATAATTTGTATCCCGCCTCTCCCTGTATTAGGACTGGAGCGTGGCTTTAGTGTGGCTTCTGGCCTCTTAGGACGCATGCAGCATTTAAACAGTATATCTCCAAAGTGACCTGAAGCAGCTTTATTTGGGCCTGCCTGTACAGCCTCTAACATGGCCATGTCTCTGAATTATACAGAAACATTGTAAAACCAGCCTTAAAAAAACCAAAACCCTCAGATATTCAAAATCAACATCGCCCTTAAAATAAGCACTTGTCTCACCTAAAATAAACAATAAAAATCACTAAGAAAAAAGCATCAACAAAAAACATATTGGGGCACAGAGGATCAAAGGGTTCTCTTTGAAACCAGCAGCAAAAAGTGGCACACCTATTTCTGAATAGAAGGAATTCTGGAACTGCAGGCCAACACTGAGAAGGCACTGTCTCTGCTGTCAATCAGTTTGCGTTATGGAGAGGCCAGAGAGAACTTGGCAGTTGCTGGTTTGCTATTCTGAAATAATCTGGGATCTATATTGTGAGAATGATAACAATAAAATAAAATAACATAAAAAAACAGTCTTAAAACTCAATCAGAGTTATATAGATGAATGTGAGTCTCCCAACAGTCAGATCCTAAACTATTTAGGGCAGGAATAGGAATTGTGTTGTCCTCCAGAGGCCATTGGAAGGCAACTACTAGCATTCTTCACCACTGTCCATGCTCCTGTGGGCTGCTTGGATCTGCAGTCCAACACATCAGGAAGGGCACACGATTCCCACTTGGCTGTGGACCTTTAAACTGGCTTGCGGGGGGGGGGGGGCACAGCCATTATTTTGAATTTGTATGGCAGGCCAGTGACTATTATTTAGTACTACCTAACTCAGGATTGCTGTGAGAATAGAAGGAACTATCCTGAGCATTCTGAGAGGAAAGGGTGGGCTTAAAATGACATAAATGATTCATAGTAAATCATGATTTTCTTACAGGATAAAAGGATCATTCAAACAGAGAAGGGAGACCCTAGAGTAGTGCCGCTCAAGGTAGTAGTCCCTGGTCCAGTGTTGGTCCCTGAGCTATTAGCTGCTGGTAAGTTTCCTGGAAAAAATATTATTATAGCCAATGGGCAAAAATATGGTGCTAGTCCCTGACATACTGGGGGCAGGGAGAACTGCTTCCCACATCAGATAGCCTAAGAAGCATTGCCTAGAGAGTAAAGAAACCTCGTGAATATATAAGGTGGCATTTTTTCTTGTCCCTGCTTCTGTGTCCTTAACATGAAGCCTGACATAAAGAAATGAAGGAGCTGGAGCTGTGCCAATCATTTTATCTACATGCTGGAAGGAAAATAATCACTTGCATAAGGTTTGTATGTTTGATATGCCTCCTGTCAAACATATAGGAGCAGGTTTGAGGTGGGGTGGTGGAGGAGACCAAATTATATTTGAAAAAAACAAACCCAAACAAAACAAAGCACTGGTCTGTGTGCAGTTAAAAGTCCAAGGAATGATTTTAACTGGCTGTAATAGCAACAGTACACTGGTCCCAATATTATTCAACATTTTTATAAATGACTTGGTTGAAGGAAAAGTGGGTATGTTAATCAAATTTGCAAGTACACAAAACTGAGAAGGGAAGCCAATACTTTAGAAGAGAGAATCAGGATTCAAGATGACTTTAACAGATTGGAGAACTAGGCCAGTACTAACAAAATGAATTTCAACAAGGATAATGTAAAGCATTACATTTAGGCAGGGAAAAAAAAAATCAAAGGCACGAATATAGAATGTGTGACAGCTGGCTTGACAGCAGTACATGTGAAAAGGATCTGGGGGTCTTTAGTAAACCACAAGCTAAACATGAGCCAGAAGTACGATGAGCTGGAACAAGAAGCCAATGTAATGTAGGCTGCACCAACAGATCAAGGAAAGTAATAGTATCACCTTATTCTACTGTGGTCAGACCTCACCTGGGATACTAGTTCTGGCACCAAAGTTTAAGAAGGATGTTGAAAAGCTATAAAATGTCTAGAGAAGGGCCACCAAGATGAAAAAAGGTCTGGAAGCCAAACTCGATGAGGAATGGTTGAAGGAGCTGGGTATTTTCAACTTGAACAATCAGGACTAGGAAGTGATATGATGGTCATACTGAAATATCTGAAGCATTGACATGTGAAGGATGGAAGTGTTTTGTTCACCTTCAGAGGACAGGACCTGAACCAATGGGTTCAAATTTCAAGAAAGGAAATTCTATCTAAGCATTAAGAAGAACCTCCTGATGGTAAGAGCTACTTGACAGTTGGATTGACTACCTCAGAAGGTGATGGATACTCCTTCATTGTATGTTTTAAATAGAGGTTATATGGCCATTTCTTCAGTTGGGGGTTCTTGCACTGAAAGTAGGTTGGATTAGGTGAGTCTTGGGATCCCCGTCATGTCTGCCTTTCTATGGTTTTAATAAGAACTCTTCCTTTCAGATTGTCATCCCAGTGTCAAACAGTATTACACTGTCATTTTTTTCTTTGCCTCTGCTCCTCTTTCTAAAACCTTTATTTCTGGCCCTGCTTCTGTGCTTTAACTGTAATTTGACTCATAGGAACTCCTTATAATTAAAAATGGTGCCATAAAAGACACAGAGAGGGGGAGAAGAGCAATTTTACAGACAAGAAAGGCCTGTTCCAGAGTGCTAAGAGCTGTTTTGACTTTCATCAGAATTTCAGCAAAACAGTTCTAAAAATGCTATAGCAGACTATGAACAAGGATTTTCTTTTCTCTATTGACCCATTCTCCTGACATTACTAAGTTGTTTCTTAAAAAAGGGAAAACCTTCAATTTGCACAAGATTTCCTGGCCTTATTACATCTCTCCAAACTGCTTTCTAAAGTCTCGCAAATGCCTTTTTGGAATGAAAAGCGTATAAATAAATGAATGAATTTTGGCACAACAAACAGTAAACCAATAATGGTACTTTTTCCCAGGTGACATTTTGACACTAGAGAATGCCCATGTATAAAGTCATTATGAGATCCAGTATTTTTGGAGAAGAGGAAACTATCCCAAGGAAATTTCCTCATGGAGTAGGGAAATGTTCTTGTGTACACATACCTGTTGTAGAGATCATAGGGATTACAGCACATGGCTCTCTCCACCAGCACATTGCTTCCACCTCCCAACATCTACTGCTTAAGGAGACTGCTTCACTTTGCCCAATGACAGGGCCTGCTGCTCCAGTTGCTTTGGAATACAGAACCAAAGGAGAAAGGAATTTTTGCTGATGCCAAAAAGCTAAGGCCATCAGAAAGGTGTACCACTTATAACAAAGCAAGAACATCACCAAGGGAAGATGAGCCCAGTTTCCCCAAAATATAAATACCTCTTAATTCATTACATTCATCTCTGAAGATGCCAGCTACAGATGCACAGCCATCAGGAATAAACTCTTCTAGAACATGGCCACATAGCCTGAAAAATCCACAAAAAACTATAATTCACTACTTATTCTAAAATTGTCAGATCTCTCTCTCTCCTTTACTGTTTCCCCAGTTTCGTTGCCTTAGGTGCGTTGTTTTAAAGGTACTATGCCATTAAAAAAAACACCCAACATAAATTGTTTTCGGGTTTTTCCCTGGAAAGTGGGATGAAAATATAATAGCAATGCTACATAAACGGTTGGTTCATGGACCAATGCTTTTCCTTGAGCCATTGGCTGTCAGTTCCTGGTGAATTGCCAGCAAAGAAAGAAATTATAATAACTAATGGACACAAACATCTTAACAATCCCTTCCACAATGAGAAAAAATAATTGTCAAAATGAGATAGTTTGGGAAGCATTAATTAAGAGGATGCTGTCTTTGAATAAAGTTCTAATACTGAGCATATATGAGATCTGAGAACCAGTATGGTGTAGTGGTTTGATTGTTGAATTTTGATGGAGACCAGGGTTCAAATTCCTGCTTGACCACGGAAACCCACTGGGTGACCTTGGGCAGGTTACTCTCTCTTAGCCTTAGAAGAAGGTAAAGGCAAAGCCCTTCTGAACAAAATCTTCCAAGAAAACTCAGTGAAAGGCTCACTTTAGGGTCATCATATTGGAAATTTATGGCTAGATTTCTCCTCATGGGGAAAAGGATGGAATGACATGAGGTGGCAGCCCGACCAGGTGTCACACCTCTCCTGGGGTGGGCTGCACCACTGCACCCACCTAGTAATGTTATTGCCCAGGAGCCTCATCTCTGGGCATTTTTGGGGCTATTGGACTCCCAGTTTTTCCCAAGCCCCGCACTATTTTCTTCCCAACCCTAAAGTTAAATGACTGCTTCCAGAAGCTTGCAGTTCAATAGTTGACAGTTCTAGAGGTCTATTTAACACCCCTCTCCCTCAAACCCCAAACCCCACAATTTTTCAAAAACGGAATTGGTCTTCTAGCTACTTTTGATTTATTTTTTCATGTGGTTGTTGACCCGGGAGCCATGAATTGGCCCTGTTGGAGATCCACCAAAATTGCCTACCATTTTCCTAAAGGATGGCTTGGATGTTTTATTTTTTAAAATAAGCATACATAGAGAAAGTGGGGAAGCTCCACATGCATATACAAACACTCAGGCAAACCTGAAAAAATAAGAAGGATGATTTCAAATGTTAGCCCAACTCCTTCGTAAACCAAATAGCCGTGCTGAGTGACTCCTTCACCATACCAATCTATCTGAATTGTCCCTTCCTGCCTTCAGTTTTGCCCAGCAGATCAATCCTGCCAGACAGCAAGCCAACAGCAACCCAATTCTTCCCTGAAGCTGTCATAATCCCTGCATCTTTTCTAGTTATAACAATGCATTTTACACTAAACCCATGCTGTAGCCTGATTTTCCTTATTATTTTGAGGACCAGTCTATGCTGGCAAATCGTGTGAATGAGAGCTCTAAATATGATTTATGCATGAACATGTACGTTTTGTACAATCCCCTCCTCCATCCAATAAAGTTTACAATAAGACTGTTAAGACACCATTGTAGCTGGTAATTGTGTAGGCACATATGATAATTGCATGCATTTGCACTAATTATGCAAATACACAATAATTATAACTTAAGGCCCTCCCATGGTAAATTTCTGAAATATTTATGCATTCGTCACTATGGGATTATTATCATGGACCTATGGGGAGAAATGAACATTGAAGGAGAATGGGTGGGCATTTAAAATTTAGAAAACAATTTTGAACTAACGGCCTTGTAATAATGAAGCTGTTGTTGCTGTGGGCAAGACTGGCTGATTCTGTTTCTCTGGTAAATTGTCTGCAGCCGCTAGGGCTAATCTGTGCTGCTGATGCTTCTGAATTATATGTATCTTTATTAGATTAAATAATAAATAAATAAAATTTTATTTATATCTCGCCTCTCCAGCAGGATCGAGGTGGCTTACAACATTGGTAAAATTCATATAGTAAAATACAATAAAACACACACACCATTATCCCTTCCCTCATAAAATAACACATAATAATACTTCAATACCAATAATAAAACACCGCTTGACCATGGAAACCCACTGGGTGACCTTGAGCAGGTTACTTAGATCATTAGGGTAATCCGCGATTGAGAGATGGGTATCTTGGGGTATTTTGTGTAGTGGTCCATATCAATGGGTAGGTGGACCAAGAGGGTTACACAAGGAAGGCCTGTTGGAAGAGATCCATCTTGATGGTTCATTTTTATTCTTGTGACTTCAGTCTCAGGCACTGCACATTGTTTATTTCTTCACTGGCACCTCTTAAAATAATCCTTTTTGGCTATTAGTAGAGAAACCTGATATTATTTATACATGAAGAACAGAGCTGATGTAGTATAGTGATCCAGATATGCAAGCTACAAATTTTGCTTCTTCCTTTGGCAATTTTAGGCATGCTGCTACTTCTGGAGTCTCCATCCAAATTATTTGTTCCTACTTGATTTTGCCATTTTATACAGTATATGGGCACCATTTTACAATGCCATTGTATTTAATGAGACTTGAGCATCTATCGATTTTGGTATCCATGTGGGGTCCTGGAATCAAACCCCAGCATATACCAAGGGTCTGCTGTACAAAGCCAGCCCCACAAATGGATTGCAATTTATTTAAAACTATTGAAGTTCCCCCATTCAATTGCTCACATAACAACAAAAACACGAGACAGTCACTGTTTTGTCTTATAATCCAAAATAGTGGTTCTCAAACATTGGTCCTGCAGATGTCTTCAACTTCTACTCCCAGAAACCAGCTCAGTCAATGGTTAGAGATGCCAGGAGCTGAACTCCAAAATACTTGGAGGACCATTCTCTTAGAATTACTTATCTAAGAGAAAGTACACAAAAGGAAAAGGTACTGGGAGGGAAGGACCTGGTTAAGGGTTGGGAGCATGTTCTCAGGCACTGATACGTAATATTACAGAATTATTAGAAAGATGTAGAGAGAAGGAGTCAAAAATTCCTGGTCTTGGAAGACCTGTGGTCCTTCTGTGTCCCCTTTCCTTCCTTTCCTCACTTGAGCTGGATGGAATAGCCACAATGAGGTGTCAAACTTCTAGAGAAACCTTCTCACCCAGTTTGACACCATTTTAACTGCCATGGTTCAATGCTATGGGATTATGGGAATTGTAGTTTGTTGTAGCATCAGAGCTCTCTAACAGAGAAGGCTAAATGTCTCACAAAACTACAGTCCCCAGAATTCTATAGCACTGAGCCATGGCAGTTAAAGTCGTGTTGAACTGGATTATTTCTGCAGTTTGGATTATTTCTGCAGCCTCAGTAAAAAACAACAACACAGAGGTGTTTCTACTGTGCATGAGGGGTGGGGAGTAATCTGAAGATGAATATTGGGCAGTGAAATAAATGTTTTACTGAAAGGTCAGGGCTGAAAGATCCTAGGCACCTTATCTTGTATGATCATGGAAGCTAAACAGAGGCCTCGTACAAATGGGCCAAAAGCGGTGTCCCGGCACAGATTCTAGGTTTCTGGAGCATGCAGCAACTGCACACTCTGGAACCCAGCTTTGTGCTAATGGTGCCAGGACTGTATGGCCCCGCCCACACGGGGCACGTGTTCATGATGCAAGCGCGACCCAGCGTCCACACATCAGGGTGCCATGCTTGGCACACTGATGACATTGTCTGTGCACGCCACAAAGAACCCATTTTTTCCAGGTTCTTTTTGGGGTGGAGAGATGCCGCGCGGTTTGACTGCTGTGGCGTCCCTTCGGAGGAAAACTGGGCACCTCCAGCCTGCCCTTTCAGGGCAATCTGGAAAGCACCAGAGTCAGCCCTGGTTAGTACTTGGATAGGAGACTGCAAATGAATATCAGGTGCTTCAAGAAGAAACTGCAAAACCACCCCTGATTATTCCTTGTCTAAGAAAACTTTATGAAATTCATGAGGTCACCATAAGTCAACAGGTGACTTGAAGACACGCATGTGCATGCTCATACACACATGCACATATACACTTAAATGAGAGACAATACCTTTAGTTTGCCCCCTTCCCCATAGCTATCTCTATGGTGGGGCTATTCTCTTCCTTCTTCTGTTACAGAATCTTGGAATTGTTTTTACTAGATAAACATACTTAAAATATTGTTAAAATATTACTGAGATATTGCATGTGAAGTTTTATTAACACTTTTTAAAAAAGAGCCTGATGTAAATAACAGTGTTATTAGAATCAAGTGCAAGGTTGCCAAAGCCAGCAGAAGTGGCTACTTTTTAGAAGATGGGTTCTCTCCTTGCACTATTCTTTGCTAGTGAAAAAAAGATGGATGGAAAAGAGAACAAAGTGGTGGACAGGTAGTGACAAAATTTTAAAGGGGGTAATGATTTGGGTTGGACAGAAAAGAAGAGATAGGGAGAATTGGAGGCATGAGTAGAGAGAAGAAAGTTCAAAACCATAAAAAAGGACTGGACATGGAAATTAAAAGATTATCTATTGCAAGATGAAAAATTTGTGAAAAGGGTAAAACAAGAACTAAAATTTTACTTTCAAAACAATAAAACTAGTGGAATGCCAGCCCATATTATATGGGATGCCAGTAAAGCTGTTGTAAGAAGGCTTTTCATCCAACTGGAAGCCACGAAAAAGAGAAGTGAGAAACAAAAAGAAAAAGAATTAATGGACCTACTAAAAAAGAAAGAACAAAAACTTAAAGAAAACCCTCAAGATAAAAAACTAGGCAAGACCTTCATACAATACAAGAACCAACTAAGTCAGAAAATCAATCAACAAATAGCTAACAAAATAAAATACTTAAGACAACACTACTTTGAACATGCTAACAAAACAGGGAAATGGTTGGCACACAAACTAAAAAAACAAAAAGAAAGAAGCACGATAATAAAACTAAAAGATAAAGATAACGAATATACACAGCAAGACAAAATTAAACAAATCATAACAGACTAACACTATTTGCCAGTAAGAAACTAACAGAAAGTAACAAAGCTAAGATCCAAGAATTTATTAGAAAAGAAAAAATTCCACAATTTACGGAAGAACAGAGAAAAGAACTTAATGCTCCAATAACTGGGGAAGACATACACAGAGCAATAAGAAATTTGAAAGAAAACAAGGCCCCAGGGCCAGATAGCCTAACTGCAAAATACTGTAAGACCTTTGCAGAGGAATTATTAGCACCCTTACACAACATGATAAAAGAAATCAAAAATGACAAATTCCCAGAATCCTGGTGCAATGCAAGAATTGTGTTAATCCCCAAAGAGGAAAGAGATCCTGAATTGATAGAGAATTACATACCAATCTTGCTTCTTAACCTGGACTATAAGATTTATGCCTCAATTTTGGCAGAAAGATTAAAAAAAAAAAAAAACCTGCTGTCGGATTGGATACATGAAGATCAAGCTGGTTTTCTACCAGGACGTCAAATTAAGAATAATATAAGAACAGTGGTAGACATATTGGAGCTTTGTGAACAGGATAAAAAGAAAAAAAATGGGAATAATCTTTTTGGATCTAGAGAAAGCATTTGACAAATTGGTTCTTTCTCAAAGAGACATTAAAGCAGAGTGATATAGGAACAAACTTTCAAAAATGGGTCAATGCCATATACAATAAATAATCAGCTCAAATAGTTATTAATGGGGAAAGATCACAAAGTTGCAAAATAAATAAAGGATCCCGACAGGGATGCCCCCTCTCCCCCCTTTTATTTATTTTGATGATAGAAATTATGTTGAGGAAAATTACAAATGACAAACAAATTGGAGGCCTACAGAGTAAGAATCACCACTTCAAATTAAAGGCATTTGCTGATGACATTGTAATCTTTTTAGAAAACCCAAATAAATAGTATCAAAAAACTATGGACAATATTAGAAGAAGTAGGTGAGATGGCAAGTTTTAAGATGAAGAAACAAAAAAGTGGTTTAATGACAAAGAACTTCTCAAAAATAGATGAAAAATCTCTGCTAGACAATTCTGACCTTAAAATAATACAAAACCCCCAAATATTTGGGGATCACTATTACAAACCAAAACTCTGAGCTGTTTAAAAATAACTATAATAAAGTGTGGAGTAAAATACAGGAGGATTTGAGAAAATGGAAGACGTTACAACTTTCATTATTGGGCAGGGTAGCCTTGATACAAATGTACGCACTCCCCAAGATTATTTTTCTTTTCCAATCTATACCAATTATTACATCCGATAAGCTATTTAAGAATTGGTCAAAAGATATTAGCGAATTTATTTGGCAAGGTAAAAAACCTAGAATTAAAACATCTGTCATGCAGAATAGCAAAGGGAAAAGGGGTCTAGGCTTGCCAAATCTGCAAATTTACCATAATGCATGTGCCTTTACATGGTTAAAGGATTGGATTAACTTGAAAGATGAGAAATTGCTTGCTTTGGAGGGTGCGAATTTAGATAAAGGTTGGCACACTTTTCTATGTTATAAAGAAGAGGTGCATTTGAAAGAATTCGATAAACATCTGATTAGGAAATCCCTACTAAAGATATGGCATAAATATAAGAATTCATTTTACTTGAAAATGCCAAGCTGGACTTCTCCACAGGAAGCCTTTTACAAAATGCAAGGGAAGAAAGAAAAATAGAACACATGTAAAGACCTTCTGTATAAAAGGAAGGACAAAATAAAATCTAAAACCCTGGAAATGATTCAGAAGGAGGATTCAGGAAAACAATGGCTAGTGTTCCTCCAGCTGAAAGAGAGATTTAAAAAAGACATTAAACAGGCAGGAATTGAAACCGAAATGAAGAAAATAGACAACATTTTATTTAAAGATGGAAAACATATGGTTTCAAAAATTTCTAAAACTTTATTAGATATTGATTTAAATGAAGAAACGATAAAAGATTGTATGATCAAGTGGATGAGAGATTTTGGGGAACAAATACCCCTCAATTCATGAGAGAGAGTGTGGGGGAAAATGTAAAATTCACTAAGAGTGCTAACCTGATAGAAAATTACTACAAAGTATTTTTTAGATGGCACTTGACTCTTGTAAAAATGGCAAGAATGGGAAACGGTCCTAATGGAAGTAAGTGTTGGAGATGCGGGGAAAATGAGGCTAACTATTTTCATATGTGGTGGTCATGTATAGGAATTACTGAGTTTTGGAAAACAGTACATACCAAAATTCATGATATGCTCCAAATAAACTTTGAGAAGACCCCTAAATTATTTTTATTGAACATTATGGAAGAAGTGGAAGGGAAATTAAACCAAGACCAATTAGGAACTACACTATACATGATCACTGCAGCCCGCTTGACGGTGGCAATATATTGGAAAGGAGGAAGCTCTCATTTGTTTGAGGAATGGATACTAAAAAGAAATGATTTAATGATAATGGATAAATTAACAATGATGATTAATGGCAAATTGGAGCAACAATTCCAAAGGAAATGGGAAAGCATCAATAAAATCTGGGAATAATGACAGAAATGTGGAAAAGCTTTAAGACATTATGTACTATGCATTGTGGTTAAGAACATGTAAATGAAGAAAACGCTAAATGTAATGAGAGTCCATAGGTATACATAGGGGAGGAAAATATAATAACATAGTAAGAGTAGAAATTATATTAAGGCTAGACTGTGGGGAAAGACGCAATCAATTTATACTTTCTTTTTGCCAAATATAATATTGATCTACTTTATCTTTCCCGCTCCCCCCTTCCCAAAGCTGATGGATGAGATTTAAGTAATTAGTGACAAGAAAGAGAAGAGAACCATCCTGTTCAGAGAAGCCTTCCCAGGCATTGCATAATTGTAGCTTACTGTTTGATGTTCTTTTGGTGCCTGTTTATCAAACCATTTCTTGTATTGCTATGTACTGTATATGTATTATCCTACTTGAGAGTATGTATTTTCCCTGGAAGAAGATTAACCATCCATTATGAAGCCAAGCCTTTCCTCCAGTCCATCTGCCTTGGTCCAGGCCTTGGAGGTAGAGAGGAACTGCTGGACTTCTTTCCCTCTCCCTCCACCACCCCCTTCTCCTTCTGTGTCATGTCTTTTTAGATTATAAGCCCGAGGGCAGGGATCCGTCTAACTAAAAAGATTGCATGTACAGCACTGTGTAAATTTACAGCGCTTCATAAATAAAGGATAATAATAATAATAATAATAATAATAATAATAATAATAATAATAATAATAGAAGCCTTGGAAACTGTACAAATGACATATTTTAAAATAAATAAATAAATTTAAAAAAAAAGACGAACAACAACAAAAAAAGAGAGAAGTAGGTGGGACTTGGAACAAGATGTTAAATGGGGGTAGGGAATGTGTGGCTCCCCAGGTGTTTCAGGACTGCAAGTCCCACCATCCCTTACTATTAGTTTGCACTGAATACTGTACTTTGCAAAAACACTCATCAGATACAATTGTTTGAGTTGGTTCCCACACAGACTTCCCAGAAGCATTTGGTAATTCTAGCAGGGATATCTTTCAGCATGTTTTTGTTGTTATCTGCTGTCAGACAGCTTTGATGTGTGATGACCCTTAACCCTGAGGGTATGGGCAGTGTTTTTGGGAATGTGAGATGCAGTGTACCCTCACCCTTCTCCGTCATGACTGACTAAAACTACCAAAACTGGTTTACCTAGGTAGGTCCCTTGAAGGTGAGGATAGTTCCTCCTGAAAGAGGCTGTGCTGAGACCCTTCTTGAAGAAATCACATTTGGAGAGGAAGAGACTCCAATTTAAGTGCTTAATTGTGTTCAAAAAGGCATCTCTGAGTATGTCTAGATGGCACTAATTTTTGATCCATCCATATCAGCTTGACTTTGGCTTGGTTTTGAAGCTAAAACTAAAATTGCTAGTCTTATATTCCAAGTGTCTGAAGAGGAAACTACCAGGAAAAATCCAGGATTTTAGCATACCTATCATTGGGCAGCACTGTCTACTTGCCCATCCTTGCCCTGGCAAGGGCCTAAGGAAAGAAAAATGATCGTGCTGGAACACAAGTCTTACAGTATCTCACGTTGAGAATGTCATTTTCCAAGATTTTAAAAAGTGCTCTTTCAATTAAAGGTCAAATATAGACAACAGTTATTACGCCAATATTTCACATTGGGCAGGGGGTTACTGCTGAAGTGGAAGGTTAGTTAGAGTGGTATATACAAGCCCTGCGAGGTAGCCCAATGTTATCATACCAGAGCTTCAATCATTACCTCTGAAAAGTAATTTATTCCTCTTACTCATTATGGTGCAGTTTAAAGTAACTGATTATCATTACTGTACTTCTTGCACTGTTCTTGGCACTGCTTATTGCATTTCCATTTCTTACTTTTTAAATCGTAACTCGTAGAACTGATAAGAGAATGGTGCAAAAGTTGTAAACCTTCTGGCGAAATGTCTCTTAAAATGTCCTTTAAAATTAACTTTCCAAAGTAACTAGAAAATATTACTTGTTACATCTGTAAAGAGATGTTGTTCCCATTTTGAAATACAATACTATTACACCCTTGTCATGAAACAAAAATATACATGTCACTGCTTTACTTCTAGCTTGTTACTCCCAAGCTCTGTGTTACATCCATCCTTTGAGATGAGGTTTGGGAAAGAATAGTGTACAGCTGTGCTGTGATATGGTTCTGTGCTATTTATCACATTTCTGGACGTGTCAGCAGACTTGGGAGCTGCCACGTTTTGAACAAAAACCTGCTGTTCTGCCACATCAGTTGGTTTAACAAATACTGGTCTATACCATTGTTGTGATACCAGAATGCAGATCAACTGAGTACACAGAGATCTCAAAACGGATACCAAAGAGATCACTCAAGGCAGTGAGCCAAACCACAGACTACATATTACACTCAGAAATGGATAGTACAAACACAGAAGAACACTTTTCATTTACTCATGCAGTGCCGGCATTTATTTTTTCACATTCATACACAAACATACAAACACTGCCTCCTCAGCTACTGGTGGTCTGCAGGGACCACCTTTCATTTGGGATTTTGCACCATAAAACATGCCCCAATTTGTTTTGTTTTGTTTTTTAAAAAGATTATATGCTTATAGTTTGTCCCTTATTAAAACAATTAATTAAAATGGGAACTTGGAAATATAATACTTTTGGGAATACACGGGCCTTATCACATGAGGGGTTTTGCAGCTCAGATCTGTAGTCACTGCGGGTCCAGCCACGCGTATTCACATTATAACATGATGTATTATCAGACAAGATTGCTTACTATGGGGGGGTTGTGCTGAGGCGGATCCACAGTCAATTTGGTAACAAGTGAATTCACAAAAATTGTTTCCATGCTCACTTTGATTTCACTTCGAATTGGTCTGGTGTGGAAGATCACCCCAATCTCGCCCCCAGTGACCCCTGGTGACCTGTCCCATCATCCCCTGCCTGCTCCTTCACCTCGATCTCACCCCAGTGACCCCCTGCCACCTGTCCCATCATCCCCTGCCTGCTCCTTCACCTCGATGAAGGATGACAGCTAAGGAAGGGGCAGGGAAGGATGACAGCATCCAGAGCCCCACTGAACATGTGCAAGGGTGCCAATTTGAATCGATGAATCCCTCTGGTGTGGTAAAACAATGTGCACTCGCTCTGCTTTACCCAAGTAGAGACCACAATTTTGTTCCTCAGGTATGATAATACATCACGTGAATTGCCTTGGATCTGAAGTGACTCTGCTCCCCCCTCACTTTGAATTGGAGCTTCTGTTTCATGTGTAATAAGGCCCCATGATAGACTTCCACTAAAGATTGCTGCAGTAGTAAATCAGCAAATAGAGCCCGCATGGTGTAGTGGTTTGAGCACTGGGCTATGACTTTAGAGACGAGGGGTCAAATCCTTGTTTAGCTATGGAAATCCACTGGATGACCCTGGGCAAGAAGACATCATGACAAGAAAACCCTGTGATAGGTTTGCCTTAGAGTCCCCATAAGTCAAAATATCTTGAAGGCACACAACAACAAATCAGAAAAAGAAGAAATTGAGGACATGTTTGGAAAAGGAACAAAAACAGTTGCAAGTACCAGAATCCCTACTTTTGAAAGCAATTTTTAAAAATGGTTATAGCTTTATTTTTTACTGACTACATTATATACTTCATCAGGTATATTATTTGGGCCAACACATTGAGACTAATTATTATGCTTTTCAGAGGACTAAAACATTCAGACTTTGGGCCCGAACAGACAGGCCAAAGTAAGCTGCTTTGGGTCACTTTGGAAGTATGCTGCTTAAATGATGCATGCATCCTAAGAGGCTGGAAGCTGCGCCAAAGCCACGCTTCAATCCCAAGGACTGGAGCACAGCTTTGGCACAGCTTCTGGCCTTTTAAGACGTGTGCGTTATTTAAATAGTATACCTCCAAAATGACCAAAAGCAGCTTTATTTTGGCTTGTCTGTTTGGGCCCTTTCTTACGGCAGAAGTCTGAGTAAAGCAAGATGAATTAACTACAGTCACTTCTCTATTATCAAGAGCTAAACTGAGGCTGCATCTGCACTGCAGAAATAATGCAGTTTGACACCACTTCAACTGCCATGGCTCCATACTATGGAATTCTGGGATTTGTAGTTTTATGAGACATTTAGCCTTCTCTGTGAGAAAGTTCTGGTGCCAAAACAAGCTACAAATCCTAGGATTCCATAGCATTGTGCCATGGCAGTTAAAGTGGTCGCAATTGGCATTATTTCTGAAGTAGAGAGCCTCTGAGTTAAGAGGAAGTATACCTCTGAATATGAGTTACTGGACGGGGGCAGGGGGGGGGAAGAGGGAGGGAAGAGTAACTGTTTCTAGGGAAAGCACAAGAATCTTGGCCCCATTCCCACTGGGCAAAAAAAGCGGCTTATTTCACTGCGATCCTGACTCTGATTTTTTCCCCGAGTCGTAATTGAATCTGACCCATTGTTCCCATTAAAAAAGGGTGCAAACAGACCCGGGTTGTTTTACCCCTGTTTTCGTTCGCATTGGTATTTTCCCTGTGGTAATGTGAGGCGTTCCTCGTTCCCATTTCCCTTCCAGAATCTCTTTTTTTTAAAAAAAGCAGCTGTCAATCAAGTGCCTAAGCGCTTGACGTCACAGCCAATCAGTCAGGTGCTTTTCCCCTCCGGGAAAGGGAAAAGGGAGCCTGTATTTGCCCCAAATCCCTTTGCATCTGGAGGCTCTTCTGTGTCTCCCCAGATTCCCTCTGGAAGAGAGAAGGAGCCTCTATTCGTCCTAAACCGCTTTGCATCCGATGGTCTTCTGCATCTTCCCATAGTTCCTCTAGAAGAGAGAAGGTGCCTCTAATCACCCAAAATCCCTTTGCCTCCCCCATTGCTCCCTAGGCTGTCTGGGGGGGGGGGGGGGGGCGATCAAGCAGGCACGTAATGCAAAGCTGATCTGCTGCTCAAGCGCTCAGGCAGAGGCAAAAAAAGAAAAAACTAGTTAAAATGGTATTCAATTTGTCTCCTCACACGTCAGTCTATGAATGTGGAGCAGGGGGGGAGGTTGCAGGGGGCGTAATGTGTTTACTGCGATGGAGGTCAATGTAGCGCGATCGTCTTACCCTGCTTCTACTCCACTGGGGGAAAGGCTATGCGAACGGAAGAAAATGGCACCGGTAATGCAGGGAAGAGAACAAGCGGGTGACACCCCCAGGCCAGCCCCTTGAGCACTGCTCCTCTCATCCCCAAGTTCCCGAATCAGACATCCTGTCGTTCCCATTCATTTGCCCCGAATCAGACTCAGGAGGCACAGGAAAAACCTCTAAATATGTGCACTCTTTTTAAACCGGTTTATCCACCACAGATTTGGGTTTTCCAAGGAAAAATCAAATACACGGGGATCAGATCCAAATTCTAATGGGAAGGAAATTGGCGCAATGAGGATCGAACGCACGCTCAAATGGGAACGATGCACCCCTAATTCGATTCTTGATCCGCATTATAACCCAGTGGGAATGGGGCCATTGTGAACAAAGAAACACTAGAATTCTGTGAATTCTTACTAGGAAGTAAATACAGTGAGGCTTACCCCCTAACTTGAAAGCACACAACAGCAACAAACTTGAAGAAGCATGGTATCATTCCCCAGTCCTAGTTGGTGGATTTATTACATGTCATCTCCTGGCTCTTACTGGGGTGAAGAAGAACAGAGTTAAAAAAAACATTAGCTCTTCCCATTTCTATGAACCTCTGGGTAATGATGATCAGGTTAGATCCATGCAGTCAATAAATCTTGTCTAATCTTGAAGATTTTATTGTTAACATTCTTCTGAGATTCTCCAATGCTCTTGCTGTGGTTGGAGTTAATTTTGATTCCAGAAGTGTTCTTCTGATAATGTTTAGTACTCACATTTTATGACTGTTCCTTCTGTACATGACATAGCCAATATGGTGCTTCTTTGGCAGTCCGAGGACAACAAATTAAATTGGGAAAGTCTTTACCTGGCTCAGCAAAATGGTACACTAGACCTCTTCATTTTTTATCCTTTGGTCAATCCAAAAGAATATTCTTGGGGAGTCCAAAAAGGTGTTGAATTCAGTGAGATATTTAAAAGTTAGGTCCTGCTAAGATATTAGTCATTTCCAATCCTTCTGGAATTCAGTGTAACGAACGAAATAACCCATCTCCAAAAAGGTTTAATTTTGATCTTATGCCTGTCCTTAAATTTTAAAAAAATCAAGAGGTTTAGGAACATGGATGAACAAAGGTCAGCCTTCTTTAGCTCAGAACAAGCCTTCTTACTTTGCAGTCAGTTCATTTCACCTGAGAAAGCTGTTCAGCCCTGTCAAATGCTATCCCTTGGATCACAAGATACCTTCTAGAAAGATGCTTGTGTCATTATCTCTCCCCTTGCAATTTGTAACTCAAATTCTTGACTTGATTATGAATGCAAGGCTGCGAAAAACATCTAGTGTCCCTATCTAAACAGTACATGTGTAGTGAAAGGTGTATTTCATTTACATTACAATCCTTATATATAAATGGCTGATTAGAAAGAAAAAGAGAGTAGTGTTAAGGGAACTTTGGCTACAGTTGATTAAGGCAACCAGATCTAATATTGTTAATTGCAGTCGTCAACTTCAATGTATAGCAGCACTATGAATGACAGACCTCCAAGCCACCCTATCATCAACAGCCCTGCCGAGGTCTTGCAGATCAGTAGCATCACTAGTGGGGTGCAGTGAGTTCAGATTGCACCACATGACACCCCAGCAGAGGGGGTGACACTAAAGTGACTGTCTACATAATTATTGTGTAGACCGTCATTTCAGTCAATACCAAACCACTTCCTCTGGCCTGGGAGCACCCAGTCGACCTCCCCGTCTCCCCCCAGCCTAAGTCACCTCCTCTCCCTTCCCTTCCCTTCCCTTCCCTTCCTGTCCCATCATTCCCCCCCACCCACCCAGGTTCCATTCATGCCTGAAGGCAATGGCAGAAAGAAAGCAACTTCTTCAGGTGCACCTCTCAAGGAGAGAAAAATGAAGAGGAAGCAGAAGCAGAAGAGCTTGGCCAGTCCAATGACTGGAGAGGCACAATTTGGGGCTGGTTACACATCTGCTTCCTCTGTGGGGATCACGAGGCAGTCTTGACATGGGCTTGCACAGTAAGATGAGGGAGGAGAAAGAGAAATTCAGTGTGGGTGTAGTCCCTTCCACTGCCCCCTCATTTTAAACCGGCAACCCCCCTCCTGTCAGGCACCCACTGCTGCTACAGCACTTTTCTCTCTTGTTTCCCTCTCCTCCACTACTGTCACCTTCACTCATGCCCAGTTGTGTCAAGCTTGGAGATGTCTGATGTCACTTCAGTGTTGGCTAAAGAGATAGACACTGATGTGGTTGGGGAGGGTGGAGGAGGGGGAAGAGGAGGAGGAGAAGGCAAAGAAGGCAGCAAGCCTCTTCACTGGTGGCCTTATGAGGAGGAGGAAGGAGACAGATGATATCTGTCTGCCCCTGTCCCCCAGGCATGTCCCTCAGGAGGCTTCCCTGGGCCCAGGTCACCCCCTGCTCCTCCTTATCTCTGCAGGGCGCTGTGGAAATATAATGGCATGGACAAACCTAACTGTAGTATTCCAATTATATACCTTTACACTCCTGGATCTTGTCTAGTTCTTTCATAGCTGTTCTTCCAAGTCCCAGTCTGATTTCTGATTTCATGACTGTAGTCTCCATTGTGATTAATGGAGGTACAGCTAAGTTGCATTCAGGGTTCTAATTCTATTTCTATTACCATTGCCATGGAATTTCATCAATTCCGACCAATCACCAAACTGCAGCAGAATGACATGCACATATCAGAATGGCCTAGAGGAAGCCTGTCTTGGCACAACAAAGGGAAGCTGGTCCAACAAGATCACTGTACTGCATTACATACAGTCTGCCTGATGCAAGAAGCTATAGTACCTGAACTGCAGTCTGCCAAGATGTGTAAAAAAAAGAAGATTCCTGATGGGTCAGACCAAAGTCCTCTCTAGTCCAGCACAGTAGCTAATAAGATTGTCTATTGGAAGCCCAGGTGGCATAAAGGTAAGAGTTCCTTCCCACTGCTTGTCTGCAACTGAGGAGATTATCCCATGGTGTTTTAATTTGGCTTACCTCTGTCCGGTTTAAACCTTAATTTGGGCAGCATCCTGATATTATCAGATGGTTTTGCCACCTAATTGGCTGCCCGAATATATCCTGGGTCCATCCCCGCTTCTAGGAGTGCTCTACAAGCCATTTTTTCTCAAACCAGAAAACTCCCAGATCTGAAAAGAGCAGGGAGGAGTGGTTCTGAAAGTAAGGATGGATCCGGGATATATTCGGGTAGCAAAAAACATCTGATAAAACCAGGATGGCACCTGAATTAAGATTTAATCTGGATAGAGGAAAGATGAATTAAAACCCCATGAGATAAGCTCCTAATACTAAGAGGCATAATTCATTGATATGGACTTGAACAGGGCTACTCAACTAATGCAGATCCAAGAGTGATTGAGAGCAGACAAAGCACAGAAGATTTATTAGTGTTTTATAGATGCAGCATATGTTTTATAGCAAAGTCAACTCACCTCCTCCTCAATTGTGGCAAGCCCTACAGCCATGAAGGAGTGTCTTAGGAAACCACCATGTAAGAATGGGGCTTGGAAATAACTGAGAGGTTTGTACAGAATGAGGCAGAAAGTTAATAAAGAAACTCCCTTTGCACAAAAGCAGCAAGTTCTCTTTGTCTTTTTAGAACCTTTAGAATGGGGAACCAGAGTAACTGTAACAAAGATGAGAGGTAGGAGAACAGAAGCCTGTTAAGATCACAGGCTTTGTCTCTCTCTCTCTCTCTCTGTGTGTGTGTGTGTGTGTGTGTGTGAGAGAGAGAGAGAGAGAGAGAGAGAGAGAACCTATCTTTTTATTTATTGGAATGTCATTCTGGGATGGATAGTTTTTTGAGGCATTGCTATAATACTGACTATTCTAACTATAGCCTTTCAAGTTCGTAACTAAGGATGAAAGGTCATTTCCATGGTGTGCCGATTTTCCATTTCAAAGTCCCTAAGGGGTGGCAGGACATCGGCCCTTTCCTAGCTGGATGGGGCCACAGCAACTGCACGCCACAGACCTGATTTGGCATTTTGAGGGCATGAATAGGAGCTGCTACCTTTTTGCGCCCTTGAAAGGGCACCATAGCCATGGTGGTGAGGCTATATGGCGCTCCTTCAGTGCTGCATCATATGGATGTAATGCTGGAGGAGTGTCATGATGCTACAAGCTGTGTGGAGCAGCACATGGTGTCATGGTGCTCTGGGGATGGAGTCAGGGTGTGCATCGTCTGGACGCAATGCCCCAACTCTGCCCCAGGCCAGCCTTTCAGGCTGGTCTTTACAGGGCCTCATTTAAAGAGAAAAAGTGCACCTTCTTTCAGAAATTTGCACATTTGCGAGGCTTGTGGTACATTTCATTCATATGAAATTATCATACATTTGAAAAAAAATGCAAACAGCTAATAATGCATGCAATTAAAAATTAGCCTCATTGACTGTAGCAGTAGTGAACAGGTCAATTGTGATCTCTGTGATGTTTGCATCTTTAACCATTGACAAAACGCAAGTGACCAGATCTTGCTGTGCTTGCTACAGATACTATATAAAGTCCTGATAGACTGTATTAATTTATGCCATTGTATCCACAATGCCGTTCATCAACATCACTCTATCAATATTGTTGATGTTCACCAAATCCTAATGTAATGAATCCAGAGCATTCTTGTATTCTAAAGATTTGTTGCTGTTTTTAATGTATTTTGTTAACTCGGGGAAGTTGCTTGAGGTAGTTATTTATGTGACGCTGTACTTAATTACGTTGGTGTACCATGAATTATATTTCAGAGGAAGGAACTGGCAAAATCACCTCTGAGTAGTCCTTGACTAAGAAAGCCGTATGAAACTCATGGAGTCACCATAAGTCAATAGGTGATTTAAAGGTGCACACGCATGTGTGTATGCGCGCGCGCACATACACGCATGCACTGGGTTATAAATGTAAACTTTATGTTTATATTAAACTGAAAAATTATACTTATTGTTGGAAATGCAGGGTGATTTTTGAAAGGTAAAATGATAGATATACATTAAAGATTTTATGTGAGCCAGAAAAGAAATGGTTAGCAGATATGGAACTATATGGATAAAATAGTTGATGGAGCTATAGAGGATAAAAATAGCAAAATCCTGGAAATCGTTTGTCTCTCTGATGAGAAATCATTAAAATAATGAAGTTTACTAATCTTAGAATTAGAGAGAAGGAAAAAAGAAATGAAGTTTTCACTTAAAATGGGGCAAATATATATTGATTACTAGTACAAATGTTTGAGCAGAACAAAAAAGTAATACAGTTTTCCTATATTTTTTAAAAATGAAGTGAGCTATTATATCTGGAAAATCCTGTAGTCTTTTTAAAAAAACATTGTTCTCTTATTCATGATTTTCTAACAGAATAAAAAATAAAACAGACTGATGTTGGGCAAAGAAATTCAAAATACAAAAAACTCACATCAATGCAGATAGAAAAGTCCTCTTTTGTAACCTTTACTTTATTGACTTAACACCTAGGGGTTTCCTATTTCATTTTTTAAAAGTTAGTATTTAATATTTACAGTGAAAATAATGTAAAAATGTCAAAAAATGAAGAAGACCAGAAATAATAGGTGAGATGCATAAGAGAGACAAAACTGTTGCTTACCAGTATTTACACCACCCATCCCAACCCTTTCAAAATGACTGCAACATCTCAGAGAAATAGCTGCACCTTCGCAGATATTGTGAATTGTCTGGAAAATTGTTAAGTAAAATATGTTGATTATTTTAGTGCTATTGCAATCATAGAGCACTTTTGCAAAAAATATAATATAATCACAGATTTACATAATTCCACACAGACACATTATATGTCATAGAACAAATGGACAGCATATGTATGTATTTATTTTTATTTTATATTAATTTCTATGACTGTGTGTAAAGGCTCTGACCACAAAACAAAAAAATCCTCCACAATGAAAAGTCTTCTCCGTCTCTAAAAGACATAGTGGCTAACCATCAAAGTAGATCCATGCACTCCTTATTTTCCGTGATGGCCTTCTAAAAATTTATATGAGGCACGGAGCTACTTGATGCATGCTGGTATCTCCTTGGCATAACTGGCTTTTCCTGACATGATAGGCAAATAGGTATATTTCCATGATCCAGGGTTTAAAACTATATAAAAGCAGGGAAATAGGAATGATCTGAGCACCAGATACTAGCAGACACTTGCAGGCTGGGGAGAGGAGAATGAGAGAAAAGACTCCATAATTTCACAGGGAATACATCTGGGTAACTTTCCTACAAGCCTGGTGCACCAGCTGACTGGAGAAACCTGGTCTAGGTGAGTCATCTGGGGAAAGTTCACAGCTATTATAGAGTAACAGTGCACCTGTAATTTAACAAATTAAAACAAGGAAATGCTTCTATACTCATCAACTCAGCTTTCTTTGATTTATGGCCACCCTATAAAGAAGAGATCTCCATAAGCCTTGGCCATAAACAGCTTGCTTAGGTCTTGCAAACTCAGGGTTGTGCCTTCTTTTTTTCCTGTCTCCCACATTAAAAAGCATTATGGTTAAATATGTTTGTTTGTATAGCATATGCCATTACAAAAAGTAATCCACAAAAAACATAAACATCAAATAAACTGTAAAATAATCCATTGCATTACAAAGTTAAAATCACCTTTAAAAACAAAACAAAAAACCTTGAGGGCGCAAGCACGAGATACAGTAAAACTATATAGCCTTGGCTTGCAAAGCTGAGGATCTTCAAGAATAATTAAGGTTCAAATTTATCCTTTAACCCAGTCATCGTCTTTACAAAGCTTCTTCCTTATAATTGATGCTTAAAAAGCAAAACAGGCTACCTTTTCAGAAATGCTTGGATCGGTGTTCCCTAGTAAAAAAAATGGAACAAATATGAGACAGAGTTATTTGGTACCAACTCTAAGTCTTTGAATAAGGCATTTCTTGTATTTTTATAAACCAGGCTCTCCAATATGTAATGGGTGAGATCTTCAATTGAGTTGGAGCCACATGGGCAGACTCTGCCCAAGATGGTCCTTTGATAATGCCCTTGCACAACAGCTTTGGTCATTGACTGACAATGAAGGACTGTGAAGGCATATCTACAGAGAATTATCATATTTTTTGATGAATCATATATCATAATATTTCTACAGTATGGTAGTCTCCATTTAGTCATCTTGGTTTCTAGTGAGACCTGAGGCCTGATTTGTTCTAGGACCTATTCATTTGTCTTTTTGGTGGTCCATGGTACACACAGAACTTTGTTCCAGATTAAAATTTCAACAAAAGCCTTATTAAAAAGTAATCTCTCCACTTCATACTCAACATACTTGCCAATAAGTAGGCTCATGATATATTTATTTATCCTGCAGTGGATTGTTGGCCATGATTTTACAGCAACCGTGACAATCATAAAACTAACTAGCATCAGGAACTGTAATTAATGGAAAGCGATGCCAGGAAATAGTTCTCCTGATTAATAGATCCATTTGGGAAGCAGTACATATGACAAGAAAAACAGGATTGCAGGTGAAAATGACTATTTGGTATTGAATTCCCTCATGTTGCAGAAATTTAAGATGTGAAATTGTCATGTTGCAAACTTCTTCACTCTCAGTCAGTGGTGGCTTGTTGCTTCCCTGACCAATGGATGTAACTCTGGCCACTGCTTGTTCACTGGGAACTTTTCAGTTTGTCCAGCCTGAGAATGTGGACAGGATTCTTAGAGATATGAGAGCCATCACATGTGTTCTAAAGCCTTTTTGTTCATGGCTTATTCAAAAAGCTAGAGGGGGACTAGCTGAGTGGGTAAAGAGAGTAGCTAATATCTAACTAAAACAAGTCTCCTATTTGCCTGAAGGAGACTGTTATAAAACCATTACTAGATCCCACTATTCTGGATAATTATTGTCTAGTCTCTAACATTCCATTTTTAGACAGTGTTCTGGAGTGTATGGTTCAGGGGTTTCTGGATTAAACTGATTATTTAGATCCATTTCAGTCTGGTTTCAGTCCTGGTTTTGGGTCAGAGGCCCAAAACATACAAGACAAATTAAGTGGCTTTTGGCCACTGTGGGGGTATGGAGTTCAAATGACACATGCCCCCAAAGTGGCTTGAAGCTGCTCTAACGCCATGATCCAGTCCTTTGGATCGGATCAAAAAGGAGCAGAAATAATTCAGCTCATGGTGGCAGTTGACTGCAGTACGACCTTCTTTGGAAGCAGGCCATGCAGTCACTGTGGTCCTGGTGTGATCATGGCTGGAGTGGCCAGAGGCCACTCTTTATCAGCTGTATGCTTTGCCTCAGAGTTGGCTTTGGTTGCCTTGGTGGATGGCCTATGCCAGGAGCTAGACAGCAGAAGTGTGTCTCTGTTGGTTCTTTTGGACTTCTTGATAGCTTTCAGTGCCATCAACCATGTATCTTCTGGGTTGCTTTACTGGGATGGGAAGTGGGGGCACTGTTTAACAGCAGCTTCCTGCGCTGGAAGAACAAACTCTGAAGATGGTGAGGTAGGACTTCTGTTCGACCCCTTGGCCATCCTGTAGAGTCCGTCGGGGTTCAGTTCTGTCCTATATGCTATTTAATATATGCATGAAACCAGCTAGGAGAGGGGTTTTGTGTGTGTGTAGTTTTGGGGTTCAGTGGCACAAGTAAGTCAGTACCACCCAACTTTATTACCACCACAACCCAAGGAAGCTGTTTTGGTCCTAAACTGGTGCTTGTCATCAGTAATGGACTGAATGAAGGCAAACAAACTTAATCCAGACAAGATAGAGGTGCTCCTGATCAGTCAAATGGCAGATTAGGGAACAGGGATTCAACCTGTGCTGGGTGGGTTATACTCACCCTGAAAATGAAAATTCATAGCTTGAGTGTGTTTCTGGGTTCACCTCTAGGCCTGGAAGCCCAGGTTTTGGCCATGTCTAGGAGTGCATTTATGTACCAGATGCACTCGATCTAAGACATCAGATCTAGCCACAGTAACACATGCTTTGGTCATATCCTGGTTAGATTACTATAACGAGGTAGCTCTCAAATGGTGGGCCAGGAGCCCTGGGAGGGGGCACAAGAGTTGTTCAAGGGCATGAGACTTGGAAACCCTGAGTTCCCCCCCCCCCTCCTCCTAAATTTTTTAATGTGTAAAATTTACACATGCATTGAGTAAAATATTGAATTCAGTTAAGGAGCTTATCAGACAAAGAAATAAGGTGTTTTACCTCTTCCACATTCCATTCAGATTTTAAAGTTCAGACTAGAACCCAAAGTTGATTTATTACTCCATTGATGTGAAAGAAACCAACTGCTCCTGCCCTCACTTTACACATTTCCATAACCACATATGTGTTTCACTATAACTCTGTGATCTACTTGTTTCCCTACTTTAATCCAGGAGTTCATTGGCAGCTATGGACTGAACTAGAATTGCCTCATGTAAGATAGGCCTGGCTTGAGGCTCCTGCTCCAGGGAATAGATGCTAGGAGGAGAGCAACAAAATGTGAACTTATTTAATTTTCTCTCTTTGAGGGATTTCTAAGCTTCCTATTTCAGAATGTGGGTTTGGATACAGTGCATTTTAACTTAGGGGCTGTGCAGACTGGCAGGTTGGGCTTGCCTGGGGATGATGTCAGGGTGTAGCATCTACATGACACACACCCCAGCTCTACCCATAGGGTAGAGTGATGCTGTGCGCAACACCACACAGTACATAGTGTCATGGTGCTCCTCTGGTACTGCATACATACGACACAGTGCCGAAGGAGCACACAAAGCTGTGGTAGGGTTGCCATAACCCGGCGGCCCCCGTGCCATTCACGGTTTCGGGGGGGCCCCTCCCGGTCCCAGTCCGGTTTGGGCCCCCACCCGTGCCTTGTTCCCGGTTTGGGGGCCCGCTCCGGCCATTGCCGCTGCCTCTAATGCGGCTGCTGCGGCGCCAACCCACCTCCTACTCCGGCTCCGCCTTCCTCCTCCTCCTCAGTGGGCCAGCGGCAGAAGCGGCGCCCCCACCGCGCCCCCACTGGGAAGGCTTGCGCGCCTTGGCGCATGCCGCCCAGGCCTCAGCAGGGGCCAGTGGCAGCGCGCGGGCCTGCTCATTCCCTCTGCACGCGCCTGCCCGCCCCACTTCCCTCCGCGCACGTGCACCTGCCCGCCGCACTTCCCTCCGCGCGTGCGCCTGTCCATCCCACTTCCCTCCATGCGCACGCGCCTTCCCCGCTTCCAGGAGGAGGAGGGGGGAGAGGAAGACGAGGAGGAAGAAGGAGCCGGAGGAAGGGTGCCTGAAGGCCAGGACACAATTGGGCCAGAGGAGGAGGAGGAGGAGGAGGAATGCTGAGTTAGTGGCCATTAGGGCTGCCTTGGTATTTTAGTTTTTTTAAATTATTTTTAAAAATATAAAATACTTATTTTATTTAATTTTTTAAATTTTTATTATTGCTTTTTTATTTATTTTTATTATTGCTTGTTTTTGTTTTATTTCATTAATTTTTATTATTGCTTGTTTTTGTTTTATTTTATTAATTTTATTATTGCTTGTTTTTGTTTTATTTTATTAATTTTTATTATTGCTTGTTTTTTATTTTATTACATTAATTTTTATTATCAAATATATACACCCTGCCTTGTTTATTTATTTTTTCATTATTTTTTATTATTAAATATATGCAAGTGCATTTTTTGTGTTTTTATGGTGCTTTGAATGCTAACAAATGCCTTTCCTGGACAATTATAGCGATGATGATGATGATGATGATGATGGTGGTGGTGGTGGTGGTGGTGATATTGATATCAACAAGCCTCTGAGGCATGGCCAATGTAACTTGCTGTGATTTTTACAAACTCATGCGCAGTGAAGAAAAACCACAGTCCCTTGCCCAAGTACACACATTCTACACACTTCTGAGAAGTACAGTTGAACCCGAGGGCAAGTACATTTCTGCCGTCTGTCTAGGAATAATGCCAAAATGTCCTCCATTTTGATCATGCGTAAAAACATGCATTTATATTAACATTTTTTTAAAAAAAACTCATTTTTTGCGTGTCCTCCATTTTTAGAAAAAATGTGTCCTACATTTGAAAATGTTGCCCTACATTTGTCCTACATTTGTCCCGGTTTGGAGGTCCTCACTTATGGCAACCCTAAGCTGTGGTAACGTGGCTATTGTGCCCTTTACAGTGTGCAAAAAAAAAAAAAAAAAAAAAAAGCGCCACTTTTTTTCATCTCCTTTTTGTGCCTTGCAAAGGCCAGATCGGGGCCACAGTATGCAGCTGCCGTGGCCCCGATCTAGCTGTAACAGGGGGGGCTGGAGGCCACTCCTTCAGGGCACAGCCCCTTTGTTGGGTGGGAGCTGCCGTTTGCTACTCTGCCTTAGGCAACCAAAAGTCTCAGGCCAGTCCTGGTCAGAGACATTGGATGTTGTGTTCCTTAGGACAATTTGGCTAATTTGCTACCTTAAAAAAATTAAATGAGTATAATGAAGCCAAACCAAATCTCATTTGATTGGTACTTTTGCCATTCTTAGTTGGTACAAGAAACTGTGTCTTCTGACTCTTTCAGTCAATGAAGTCAATTTTATGCAAACGACTGTAAGATACTTGGTGGGGCAAAATGGAGATTAACTGCACATGCTTCTCTGTTTAAACCCAAGGAGCTCTAGGACTGCCAAATATAGTCACTTAGTTGGAATTTCACACAGTATCCTGGCATTTCTTGTGAAAACAACATACGCCAGGAATATTGGCACTATGACTCAAAGGCATAACCTAAAATATTTGAAAGTGTTTGCAACAATTGGCTTTTCCCTACCAGGGAAACTGGTTCCACAAGACAGATGACATTTAGTCCCTTTGGCTTTTTTTAAAGTTTGGGTCTCTCTCTTTTTTCTTACTCGGCTTTTGTTTTAAGAAAAGCAAACTCCTAGTTCTGCCAAAAAGAGGAGAGATAAAGGCAGTCAGAAAGGACTGATAAGGAGAGAACAATACTGGAATGTGAAACATTTACAAAGAAGCATCCCAAATACCATGTACTAAAATTAAAAAGAAAAAATCCAAATAACTCTTAAACAGCCAGATTACTGCCTTGTTCCCCAGCTCCTGTAGCATTATGTGCAATAACCACTCATCTTGTTCTGGGAGTGCTGTCAGGTTTTTTCTTCCCTCAAAAGTTTACTTACCGGTACCTTTTGCAGTTGTCTTCATTATCTTCTCATATGATAATTCTTCTGGATCATCTTTACCCATCTCAGTTTGTACAGTTGAAACCTGTGACCAGCTTTTCATCTCACACCTACAGATTATTGGTTGTCTTTTGACTATGCTATGAACAAGAACAATGGCTTGACCAAGGTGGGTTGCTGATGTCACGGAAGCCCTACCAGGTCACTGGTCTTTGAAACCTGGACAACACTGGAAAGAGGACTATTAACTCCTTGAGTCACTATTTTGATCTGAGTGGTTTGCCCCTTTAATCTAGGTGATTCTAGGCTATTCTAGGCTACTCTAGGCTTCCCCACATGTTGTTGTCATGTGCTTTCAAATCATTTCCAACTTATGGAGTGTTAGCCCTAAACATACCTAAACTGACCCCTACTGTTGGATGTCAGAGTTTCTGTAAAATCAGCTTCTATGATCCTAATGTGGACACCATTATGTGAATGGGAGCAGGTCACGTCAGCTAATTTAGGAGTTGCCAAGAGGATTTATTTTCCAGACATGTCGGAGGTGAGAAAGAGCCCAGCTGTAAGACAATAGGATGGCTCCAAGTAAACAACTCCATCTACGTGGTATTTTAAGCCACCCTGCTGCAGGAATACACCCATTCACACCCTTATGTCACACCTTTGGAAGACCCAACTTCAAAGTGTCACTTAGGCATATCAAAGGTTTGGACAATTTGGGCCCATCAACCCTATGGATTTTGCCCCAGGGCACACATTTCTTATAAATTAAAGAACCTTTCCTTTGTTTAGTTGGATTAGCTTGGCTTGCAGGCAGAGGTGCTGCTGGTTTTTACTTTGCTAAACCCCTCTTTCACTTGCCAAACTCCGGTGGCCTGAGGAGCGATTGAGTTTCCTTTGTCCCGTCCTGGAACGTCATCAAGAGAAGCAGCATCCAAACAGATGTCATATCTCCATTAGAAGGCCTTATTCTGTTCCAACCTAACATCTTTATTTATCAGTTCTTGTGCACTTGTGTGAATGATTGTTAAGAGTGTGTGTTGGTTTTCCCCTTGAAATAAAATACAATAAAATCATTGAGGATTTGCCTCTGCGGTCCTTTGTGCCTCCAACCTTGGTATACATAGGGATGATCCCAGGGCTGCGTAATCCAGCCAGCAACTCGAGCTAATATTTAATTCCCCAAGAGTGAGCTGACATTATGGCATAGCTCCTGTCCTTGTTACAGTGACCCTATCACGGGGTTTTCTTGGCCAGTTTCTTCAGAAAGAGTTCACTACTGATATCCTCTGAGGTTGAGAGAGTGCGATTTGCCCAAAGGTTACGCAGCAGAATCTGAATCCCACCCTCCAGAGTTATAGTCCAATGCTCAAACAACTACACTACATTGGCTCTGCTCTAGGTGAAATTGGACAATGACAAACCTCCTCTGAACAAATCAAGACAACCCCATTATAGGTTTGCCTTAGGGTTGCCCTAAATCAGAAATGACTTGAAGACACACAGCAACAACAGATACAAAGAAGGATGGGGCAGCTAATGAATAAGACACTGGTACTGGCATGGTGTAGTGGTTTGAGCATTGCACTACAACTCTGGAGATCAGGGTTCAATTCTCTGCTTGGGCATAAAATCCCACTGGGTGACTTTGGGCAAGTCACACACTCTCAGCCTCAAAGGATGGCGATGGCAAACCCTTTCAGAAGAAACCTGCCAAGAAAATCCTATGATAGGTTCACCTTAGGGTCACCAGAACTCAAAAAATGATTTGGCGTCACACAAAAACCTGGCAAAACCACCTCTGAGTATTCTTTGCCTAAGAAAACCCTATGAAATTCATTGGGTCACTATAGGTCAACAGGCGACTTGAAGGCACACAGACACACATCAAAGTGGAAGAGACAGGGTTCAAAGCCTAAGTCAACTCCAAACACTCCCTTTTGTGACATCCAAAATATCCTCTGCCTTTATTGCTATGGTGATGAAGGGACGAATAATTTCTTACTGCTCTGAGAACAAAAGATCTATTGCAACAGAATCAAGGAGTTTGCAGGCCAGGTTCTGACTAAGCACACTGGAGTCTGAATCCGCTGTTAACTCCTGCGAGTATTTGTGTTCTAAGAGCGGTGAGTGTTCCCATGTGTAGAATCAGGCAGCGCTGCAAGATTCCTTCATTATTTGGATACACCCTCTTAAATCAATATGAAAGTAAATCTGCTTTGTAATATTAGCCCAATGAGTTTTTTTTCCTTGCTCTTTATTAATCGTAATTACCAATTTTAGAGAGGAAAACCCAGGCAGATTGCCATCATTTTGACCAATTAAAATGCTTGATTTGATTAATTATCCTCCTGAAACTGACCAATTAAATGTAAACAAATTTGCACATTAATAAAATTTTATGTCGATCAGTTTTTTGAGATGGAGAAGAATGTGCAGTTTAATTAACAATTTAAATAAAGACTAGATATTAAAGAAACATCTTTAATGTTTCTCTCTATAATTTTCTGTTACAATAGTGTGGTGCACCACACACACACACACACACACACACACACACACACACTTCAAAAATGAAATGTATTTAATTCATTAGCACACTGATTAAAAATTGTCCTCACATAATAAAATGGCCTGAATCAACTGATCAGCTGAACCTTTTGTGGATTAATCTACCAATTAATGTTGTTGCTCTTATCAAATAATCTTATCTGCTAAGGTTTTCCAGTGTGCTTTCTCCAAAAATGACATATCAGCTTTTGATCTCAATGATACTTCAGTATATGTAAGTATATACTGAATTGCAGATGATATCTTGCCTTTAATATCCTTTTACAGTTCTGTCATAATGTCACAAGCACGCAGTGGGGGCCTTGCATTGGTGACTTGAGGGATGTTCAGCATGGATCCATGGAAGGGAGACTGCTCAGGGAGATCAACCAAAGTGGCCAAGGAAGCTTTCTTTCACCAGTGGTCTTAAGTAGGTCAAGTGACACTTCCTGATTCCTCTAGAAGAGGAGTGGGAATCATGTATCCATCCAGAGGTTGTTTGGTTGCTCTTTCTGAACATTTCTCACTATTGCCTATGTGACTAACAGAGATCCAACAATATCTAGGGTCCAACATCTAGAGGACCACATTATTCCTCATGCTGCTCTAAATGTTTCTATTTAGGCTTTTCGTAAGGATAGTGGTGTCACTAGGAGGGTGTGTGGGGTGTAGCCCACACCAGGTGACACCCCAGAAGATGGGTAACACCTGGTTGGATCCTCCTCCCACTGCACCCCTCCTGACTTTGCCGTGGCAGCGGGGAGCCTCCTTCACTGCTACAACAAAGGACAGGAATGACTGCCCCTGTTTATTTTCCATTTGAGTTAAAACAAGTTTCACAATGACATGTGTGACAATCAACCCACTTTTGCGGGTTTTTCTACCTTTTAATTCCTGTGTGATAAATTCTCGCAGATCAGCTATGAATTCCCATTCAGCCACTGAAGCCCCCCAGGTGACACTGCGCAAGCCATACGCTTTCAGCCTCAGAACAAGGCAATGGCAAACCCCCTTAGAACAAATCTTTCAAAGAAAATGCTAGGACAGGTTTGCTGCAACTGGAGTCAACTTGTAGGCACATAACTACAACAAGAAAGAGTAGCAAAAATGAATTACACTTCAAATATTACAATAACTAATTATTTTTAAAGTAACCTACCGATGTCTAGTCACTGCCAAACTCTCCAGTAAAATATGGCCCAGAATAAACCATTTCAAAAATGCAAGTTCTTATAATAGATGACTAATAGGTACAGGTACATTTATACAACTTCATCCCATCTACAGGGAACATTTATCATTCAAAGGAAAGTTGGGACGATCCAGACAGGGACATAGCCAGGATTTTGGGAAGGGGGGGGGGTCCAGACTAAGTGCCACCATTATAATGGAGCTTGAGCACGGTGGTGCGGCAGCACACACCATTCATTGTATCTAACGGAAGGGGAGGGGAGGTCCATGGGGTCCGGGTATGTCCCTGATCCAGATCTTAATGTGAATTCCATTCTGTAAATTGGAGAACTCACAAATTACAGAGGAGGTTGCAGTTCAAAACATCTGAAGGCCCACAAGATTCCTGCCCTTGCTCTATAACAACTGTTGTAACACTTTACTCTTATATTATACTGGGTAGCATTGGAACAAAAATCAAAGAAAAGCTTTTGTAGAATAAGCTGCAGAATTAATTCAGTTTGACATTGCTTCAACTGT
Source organism: Sceloporus undulatus (assembly GCF_019175285.1). NCBI lineage: Eukaryota > Metazoa > Chordata > Lepidosauria > Squamata > Phrynosomatidae > Sceloporus > Sceloporus undulatus. The sequence goes on along the minus strand of NC_056524.1, from coordinate 154,243,208 downwards.
CATGGCTCCAACCTATGGCATTCTGAAATTTGTAGTTTGTCATAGCAGCAGAGCTCTCTAAAAGAGAAGGCTAAATATCTCACAAAACTACAAATCCCAGAATTTCATGGCAGTTGAAACCGTGTCTAGTGACATTAAAATTCTGCAGTGTAGATACAGCCCTTTCTCAAAAGTGCTGCAAGATCTCTTTACATTAGAACAACATGTAACTCCTATGAGTTAATAGTATTTAATAGATGTCTGGATGTGAGAAGTTTATAGACATTCCTTAGTTTTTGAAAAGGAGTGTATAGCCTGGACACAGTGTTCTAGTTTGTCCATTAGTACTGATTTATTATCTAGACTGATAATGTATAATACACAGTGAGAGTTCTGTACAAGAAAAACAACAATGAAAACTACAATCTGTATTTGGTGAACCCAGGCTCTTCCAGAATGAAGATGCCTTGAGCTCAAAGCAAAATTCTGCTGTTTGTGCATAGATTATATTCCCAAATGTATGTAACAATCTTGAGGGAAAAGACCACAGGCATAGCCAAAGGCTGCAATGATCCAAGCTGTAAAACAAGCCAGAGATCACAAGGTTAAAATTGTGAAGTGACCATTTGATGTAAGGAATTTGTTCAAGGTTCAGGGATTTTGATAGGCCGATCTACTGTGTCACTTTTTGCAAATCATGTTATTTCTTGTTTCTCTTGTCTATCAATTTAATGTTTTACTTTAACAATTTCATCATTTCTTTTTTATTTGCCTTACACCTAGAGACCTCCTAAGACACCTTGGTTCCCATAACAGAAAATATAAATTGCACAATTCCCCAATGCTAACAAATATAAGAATAAAACAAAAATGACATTATTTTCTCCCTTACTGGGACTTTAAATTCTGTTGCTTCAGGAAGGACACCTCATAGGTCATCACCCTGTGATGGTTTTTATGATGGTTTTCAATTTAATAGTTCTATTGATTGCTCTGCATATGAAACCAACGTATTGCCAAATACTAGCTAAGTAAGTATATATGTAATTCCCATAGATTCAACCAATCTACTCTAGCAACTAAATTTAGGGCCCTGTATTGAAAGTAGCGTCCGTTTTAACTGCTAGTGTTGTAGGACTTTATCACACACAGCTTTTAAATAGATGTGTTGCTGTCCCATTAGTCATCAGGTATGATAAGATCTTCAGTGGCAGTTTCAGTTTTGGGCAGTCACATGGTGTCAATGTCTCTACTTCTCCGCCCGTTGTCTCCCCTTCACTACGGCAATTACATGTAAGAGAGAATGCTCAAAACTAATATGTATCCAGTTCCCCTTACTAGTATGATCATGGTGAGAAAGGGTCTCATGTGATAAACTCTTTATTTTCCATATCATATTTGTTACATCCTCTCTAATACACATAGTGAAAACCTTAGGGTCTGCCTATTAACAGTAGTCTGTTTATCTGAACACATACCATCTATGGCCCCATTCACACTAAGGCAGGGGTCGGCAACCTCCGGCCCGCGGGCCGGATGCGGCCTGCGAAGGCCTGGCCGCCGGCCGCCGGTTGCTCTTGCTGCCGCCGCTGCAGCAGCCGCCTGTCGCGGCTTTTCGCCGCTCTGGGCGCCGCCATTTTGGGTGGCAAAGTGGCGGCGAAGTCTCGCGCGACCTTCCCTGAGGTCGCGCGAGACTTTGCCACCATTTTGGGCGAAAAAATGGCGGCGCCCATAGCGGCCTCTGGGCTATGGGTGCCGCCATTTTGCCGCCCAAAATGGCGGCGCCCAGAGTGGCCGCCGCGGCAGCGGCGGCAACGGCGGCGGGCCTCTAGGAGGCCCGCTACCGTCTCTGGGACCCTCCAGGAGGGCTCCCAGGGCGGCGGGGGCCTCTGCAGGGCCCGCTGCCGTCCCTGGGGCCCTGAGGAGGGCTCCCAGGGCGGCAGGGGGCCTCTGCAGGACCCGCTGCCGTCCCTGGGGCCTGCAGGAAGGCTCCCAGGGGGCAGGGGCCTCTGGGAGCGCCCGCGGCCATCTCTGGGACCTCCAGGCGGGCCCAGGGCGGCGAGGGGTACCTCTGCAAGCCCGCTGCCGTCCCTGGGGCCCTGCAGGAGGGCTCCCAGGGGGCAGGGGCCTCTGCGGGGCCCGCTGCCATCCCTGGTGCCCTGTCAGGAGGGCTCCCAGGGCGGCAGGGGGCCTCTGCGGGGCCCTCTGCCATCCCTGGGGCCCTGCAGGGGCTCCCAGGGCGGCAGGGGGCCTCTGAGGCGCCGCTGCTGTCTCTGGGACCCTCCAGGCGGCTCCATGGGGGCTGGGGGCTCTGGAAGGCCCGGTGCCATCACTGGGCCTTCCAGGGGTCCTCCGCACTGGCAGGCCCCCCCAGCTTTTTGCTGGTCATCACGGGGCCTAGGGCCCCGTTAGGGGCCAGCAAAATGGGGAGGCCTGGCCCCGGAGGGTGGAAGCTCCGCCCCCGCATGCGGCCCCGCCCATGAGGTGGAAACTCCACCCCCCACACACCCCGCCCTGGAGGGTGGAAGCTCCACCCGGCATGTGGCCCTGCCCCAGGGTGGAAGCTCCACCATGGACGTGGCCCGCCCCGGGGTCGAAGCTCCACCCCCAGCTTCGGCCCCCAGTCGCTCGTGAGGGACAGCAACCCAGCCCCTGGCTCAAAAGGTTGCCTACCCGCACTAAGGGCCTGTACAAACAGAGACAAAAAAAGCTGCTTCGGGTCACTTTGAGGTATGCTGTTTAAATGATGCATGCATCCAAGAGCCTAGAACCATGCCAAAGCAGTGCTTCATTCCTTAGGACTGGAGCGTGGCTTTGGCCTGACCTCCGTACTCTTAGGACGCATGCATCATTTAAAACAGCATACCCCCAAAGTGACCAAAGCAGCTTTATTTTGGTCTGTCTGTATGGGGCATAAGTTATAAATTGTTTCGAAACTGGTTTAAAGGGGTCATTCATACTGGATGGTTTTTCCGAACTCGAATTTTGGGGGGAAGCGGCGTAAATCCCCTTAATCCAGTGCTTTTAAACCATGGCATTTACCACGTTTTTCAAAAGCACTGATTTTTTTAGGAGCCACTAATGGGAAACGCTGTCGATCCCATTCGGGGCACTCAGGAGGGAGAGTAATGGGCAGAGGGTGGGCAGGGGCAGAACATAGTCTTGGTTGTGTTTTTCCCCTTTCAGCACTCGCAGTTGTGTGGGTGATGATACTGGCTCTTTAGATACATGATTCCATATTTCCCATGCTGTCAAGTGGTCCCTTTAAACCATTGCATAGTTTTCTTCTTCTGCAAGTGAATTAGTCCCCTTTCCTGCACTGATCCCTGATGATCAGAGGTCACCAAAGTCGGAGAGGGGGTTCTTTTGGGAACATGGTGTAGCTTGTTTTGTTTTATTAAAAAATTGACCTCTGTGCACCATTGCATTTGCGTGGTTTCCACAGGGGTTCTGTTGCTAGCACTGGAGTTTGCATTGCTGGCATTGGGGATTAATTGCTGATGAGGGGTGGGGGAGGAATGTTGTTCCTGGCTTTGGCCTCTGAAGCTGACATAGTTCATGGGGGTTTCTCACCAAGGATTTATTCAGTGCTCTCGAGCAACAGTGCATCAAAAAATAAAATAAAATAAATTGTGATTACTTTCCACGCATATCAAAGAATGAATCAAAAACACTTTAAAGTTCCCTGCAGTTTGCACACTTTAATTTCCTCCACAGAGCAGGGAAATGCAGTTTATTGTTGGACTTGACCTGCAAAATGTCACCGTGATGAAGATACACATTACTTGATTGACAGTTTAAAAAAAAATGCTGGCTCTGATCGAACATGTCTGCGATAGAGAATCCGTTTTGAATCATCCCAAAGCTAAATGTGGATGAAGTGAGTTAAATTCCAATGTATACTTTCGATTGTGGCAAACATAGTTGGAACTTCTATTCAGTGTCGAATCATTTGCATTTCACCACAACCTCTGAAAATGTAATGGAAAGGCCATGCTAAGCACAGCTTGAAGTAGCTGCTTTTGCACTAAAACTCACAGATTTTGGAAGCTGTAGTAAATCCGCACCCCCTGCAAGCTCTGATAGCAGGTTTTTAAAAACCTTGCAATGCTGAAAAGCAGGATGGTCTAAATATAAATTAGGGAAATAGCTTTATTTAATGGGCTATAGAGTGTGTGAGGAATCAGAAGCAAGTCAGCATGGATGCTGTTTGCATTTTGGAGTGTTTCTCAATCACTTGTGTCTTGCCTTAATTATTTTGCAACCAACCCGCATTACTTGGGCGGCAGGTAAGAAGCACACATTGGCGTTCACCGCAGGCTAATTAATAATTTACTTATGTATGATTGATTGATAGCCCCCTAGAGCTGATTTGCTGTAACCTTGAAGCAATTCTGAAAAATTAAAGAAACTCTGTTTTCAAAGTTCAAAAAGATTCCAAATAACTTGAGCTCAAAATCACCATTGAGTTTCTGTTCCTCAAGGAAAAAAGCCACACACCGTGAATGGCCTCTTTTAATCTGCCTTCTTTGGAAATCTTTCTTGGAAACTCTTGCTGGCTGCTTAGGAAAACTGCAGGTCTGTCATCAGCAGAGATCTTGCCCTCTCTTTCAGGTGAAAGTTTATCCCTCTTGACCCCCTGGCCTGCAGTTCTAGGAACCGTCTTTTTTACCACATAGGGGAGAGGCTACCTCCATAAACAACACGGATATGCAAGGTGGAATGCTGCAGAAATCCTTCCTGCCAAGGCTTAACCAAACAGTCCCTGGGCCAACTACTTTTACTCCACAGGCAGCTGCTTTCCCTCAGCTTTCCCTTGATAGGGAATGAAAACCAACTGCTGCCAAGGAGTTTTGGGCTTCAGGCCTGACTTGGCTGCCGTCTCTCCTTCCACTGCTACTTGGCTTCCTGTCCCATTGCTCCCTTTCCTGCCCCGTTTAAATTTGGCTTCAAATTTCACACCGAGCGATGACACTGCTCTGGCTTACATTATTCCTGATACCTCTCTGCAAGCTGTGTGAGTTTAAAATCGGGAACAGAAGCCCTCAAAGGAGAGTCAGGACAAAATGTCTTCAAATGACTTCAAACACTTTCCGTAAACAATGGGAGGAAATGATTACTTATACGGAATTTGCTGGCTGTTTGCAAATGTGGATGTATTTCAGAAAAACTGAAGTTTTCCTGTTCTGTGGAACTAGAATGGCTATAGGTACAGGCAAATTGTTAGATGTGACATTACTCAAGTCTCCTACATTTCCTAGGGTAGAAGAGGTATTATTTGGAGGTTTGTGAAGCCTTTGAATGGAGGCTAGTTACTTAGAGGAGGTAGTTTAAAATTAGAAGAGATAGCTGCTTCAATTGAGAAGTCGGGTGTGAATTGATCCTTTTGGCTTTGTATTTTGAATGACAGAAGCTTCAGTTCTAGCTCTCTGTTCCTGCCTTCCCTGACCAATCCATGCTCTCTTTGCTTTTCCTTTACAGGCTAGTGTGTGTGAAGGAAAACAGATTAAAATCATTACATAGGAATTCATAACCTGTGTGAACTGGTTAACTAATTAAATGGAGTGAACTGGTTGATTAATTGAATGAAAAATACTGTAATGCTTTCTATATTTTCAAAGTGAAATTCTTCTATTCAGAAAATGGTTTTTGTTGGAAGCTACTCATGATATTACACAATTCATGAAGAAAAGGGGCATGTGATGAGAACTTGGGGTTTCCTTTCTACCTGGATGCCATTTGCAAACCATAGCATGCAAAATTATAGAATAGAGTAATAAACATATGGTTTATCAGGTTGAATTTTAAAAAATGAGATGGAAAGCATAGTTGAAGTCTCATTAGTTTAATCATCTCTCAATATGAACCCATCCCAAAACTATCCCACTGGCTATAAATACAGAACAGACTCAAATATTTTGCTTGAGTAAAAGCCAGACTCTCCTTATGGTTTAGCGCCTTCTCTTTATGGTTATTTAGGCATGTTTTACTAACTGTCTTCTAGCTCAAGGGTGTGCAACAGCAGATGGTTGAGGCCCTCATCTTCACACATACACTCTCTCTCTCTCTCTCTCTCTCTCTCACACACACACACACACACACATATCAGGGACATAGCCAGGATTTTAGGAAGTGGGGGTCCAGACTAAGTGCCACCATTATAATGGAGTTTGGGTGCAGCGGCGCAGCAGCACATGCCATTCATTTTTATAACGGAAGGGGGGGTCTGGACCCCACGGACCCCCCCTTGGTGACGTCCCTGCACACATTCTTGGGGTGCACCTGCCCTCTTTCACTCACAGCCCCACAGTGTCGAAATGGACAAAAACATCCTCTGAAGGCTTTGGGTGTGTGTAATTGTACATTTTTACAATTATTTTTTTCCCCCATTGTAGGAGCATTGGGTTGGGGCTGGGGGCTACTCTGCAGGTCTTGGGAGACCTTACAACTCCCACCTTGAGTGGAAGTTCCAGAGATAACTCCACTTCAGAGGGCACTGATCCTTTTAAGTCTTGATAGTTCTCTCCTTAAACGAACAATATAATGAAGAGAGACCATGTCTCTACCCCCCCCACCCCAATATATGCAACCATATACATGAACAGTTATTTGCTAGGATGAGGCAGCTCAAAATAATCTGAACTGACTCATCTTCTCCCTAGTGGGCCTGATCACTGCTCATGCTGAGAGTTTTCTTGTAGATTTACTGCTTTCCCAAAATCATTGTGCCAGCCTTTTCCAACTGGGATCCTTGGCTGGGGACATTTTTTCCAACAGACTTGGCCTCTATGTAGATTGCTTATATTTCATTAATCCAAAGCTGCTTTTAAGGCTTTGGCAAGGCAATCAGATGCCATGTGTGTTCCATTCCACTCCCCAGTCTCAAACCTGTAAATATCCGTTCTTTCACATGTGGGGCTGGCAGTAGCACAGTGCTCACATTGGTTCATTTTAAACAAGATTGTAAGTCCTGACTAGTCTCACCCTTCCAAACACACCATTTAAGTCTAGGGGGTTTATTGCATGCACTTTTTGGTCCATTTTGGACATGGGCTGGGGTAGAGCGTGAGCAAGGGAAAATGGATTTTATTGCACACTCAACTGTTGGCAAGCCATCACCATCGCCTGACCATCATCTGTCCCCGAGCTGGGCTCAGCTGCCCAATTTTCCTCTGCCTGAAGCTTTCCGACAGAGAAAAATCAGGCAGCTGAGCCTGGCTTGGGGACAGATGATGGTTGGGTGATGGCATAGCGATGGCTGACCAACAGCTTAGCGTGTGATAAAATCTGTTTTCCCTCGCCCTTGTGCATCCCCAACCCATATCCAGAATGGACCAAAAAGTGCATGTGATAAACCCCAAGGATTGGCTTTTAAAAATTCCAAGTCACTCAAATGTTGCAGCTTTAGTCCCCATCAGTTGTGGACTAGAATTTGTTCTGTCTCCCACAGCCTTTACTTGTAGTGGCACTGTCAGGAGTTGGGCTAGCAAAGTGTCAGGGTCAATTTTGCAAGATGAGTGAAACTTAAAGTAATGTGTTATATAACCTTTGTAGCCAATATTTTATTTTCTCGTGGCACAACTTTGATCATGCTGTTGTGTCATGTTGGCACGATCCAGAGCAGTGCAAAGTGTCGGCCTGGCCACGTACTACGGTTGCCCGGGCATGGAGCATCCGCACGCCCCGCAACCCTAGTACGTGGCAATGCCGTAATCATGGTGGCCTCCCATCTACATGGGGGTCGGCATGATTACGTCACGCATGCACCGCATCCAAATGGCGCGGCATGTGTGTGACGTCTCTGCGCCACCCCAGGCTGCTGTGTTATCTGTGTAGTACAGTGATGAGGGTCAGTGCTGAACAGGACAAGTGTCACAAGTTTGTAATATGGATTCTGACATCACAAAAGGCCCTGTATTGAAAACTAGGGTATCACCTGATATTCCTTTGCTTCCTTAGTCCTCTTTGTTTACACTCTTGTATGCTCCTGTCCCCTCATTTGTATTTATAGTCAGACATGAGTGTAGCACAAATGCATGCTAGAAATAAAAATGCCATGGAGATAACTGTTCCTGGGATCTACTGTCAGTTTTTCTATGCACTCTGGAGAACAACAGCCTTACTCACATAAATTCTGAGTCTTGTAAATCCTGTCAGAAACACTGGCTCCTTGGGATCTCCCTATCCCTAATGAAACAGCCTGTACATCCCCTGAGTTGCAGTCAGACAACACCACACTCTTTCAGCTTCTCTGATTGATTAGAAATGCAAATAGGAATGGTTGCTACTTGACACTAAGGGCTTTTCTCCGTGATTAAAATATTCCTCATTCCAGTGAAAAAGAATGTCATCCAGCCACATGCAATTTGCAGGAGTTTGGTGTTTTTGCAGCCCTACACCCCCGAAAAACTCTTTAAACTCAGCAGAAAAAGTCATCATGGTTTTTACTGGAGTATCCACAGAAAGCCACAGCAATTCATATAACACACTTCCATGTAGACTAGCCCTATTGCTTCTGTAACTTTAATGCTTAGTAGAGGAGGGAATTTCAGCAAATGTTACTTGTCACACATCCAGCTAACAACCAACACTTGCTGAAAGTCCCCCGACTACATAACCATTAAAGGTACCGTACTGGAGCCCTCTGCAATTTTTTATTTGGCAAGCCAATTTGCTAGATAGTCCTGGAATTTCCTTTAAAAGTGATCACCCTCCTTTTCTCTTTTCTTAGAAACTGACAGCCCACTTTTTGGAATATTGTTTGGTCTGTTGGAATATTGTGTCTTACTTGTCTTTGAGTTGTTTCAAGAGAAGAACATATGAAGAGCAAGGGCTGAACAGATAAAAGGCGTTATTATCTATATATTGTGGCCAAGCAGTTGCCTGTAGGAAGGCTACAAGCAGGGCATGAGTACAAGAGAAGTATTGTATCCTTCAGCTTGTGTTCCCCTAACAAGGGATATACCACAGGTGGGCATCTATATGGTTGGAGGACAATATTCCTCCCCGTCCCCAGGACTTACAAAGAGCCATACTGAGCCCCAAACATGGAGGAAAATGAAACTCCAAATGGCCAGAAGTCCAATTCAAGTTTAGAAAAAAATGGGAGGGGATACCTTTGGAAGGTTTAAAAGGAAAACCATGAACCCTGAAGGATCAGCAATTCTGCTTCTTTCATGTTGGTGGGTAGATTCAGTGGATGTAGGATTACATAATTCCTACCTCTATTATATACAGACATATACCGCTTCTGATCTTGGAGACCATCTGTATTTGTAGCCATAACTGTTGATAGCCTCATCTTCTGTGCATGCTACCAAGCTCTAAGTTGGTGGTCATCATGACATCTTGTAGTAGTGAATTTCACAGATTAACTGTGTGCTGAGTGAAGAAGGTACTTCCTTTTATCTGTTACTGCACAAACAGCTAAATAAGACAGCAAAAGCTAGATAATAGGAAAAATAATGCTGCATAAATTGCCTCAATTATCATCTGTTAGCCTCCACACAATAATGGACTTGCAGGCCTGGATGTGCCTCAAAGTTTAGATACTCTTTCCTGTTCCTACCACTACTCAGTACTCATGTCCTTTCTGCTGTACCTGGTTTGTAATTCAAAACCTGCCAGTGGCTAAAGTTGTCTTGTTTTGCTTTTGTTTCTTCTTCTTAGTTCTAATGCCCACTGCAGGCAGTATTTTCAGTACAACACATAACTGACATAAACAGGCATCAACATCGTCATGATAAATAATTGTGAAGAACCCTTGGAAGGAAGGTGCACCATTTATGCTATGTTGGTTGTTGACAGGTTCTCTGACAAACTGGGATCAAGATAAGTAGAATGATTTATGATGAGCAGGTGATGGCTACTTAAGAAATTAATGTACAGCGTATCATGTAGACTTTTTTTTGCATAAGAGGAGTAGGTAGTGGGAGAGAGTTGTTGTTTACTAACCAGACTTATGGTGTAGTAAAAGTAACACTTGACAGTGATCATAGTGGGTCTTTTCACTACTTGTACCTCATTGTTGAGATATGATTCAACCCCTCCTCTTTTTTTAAAAGAAGACCCAGTGTCTGTGCTAGGCGATATAACAACATACATTATTAGGAATATTACAGTTAGTGGTTTTGTTTATTTTAATATTGTATCCCTTCCTATATAATTTCAGTTCATCTAGGCTACTTACAAAATTAAGAGAAAATCAGTTTACATATTTATGAACAAAACTGGCAACAACAACAAAACCTTAACCATTGTCAGTACAGGCATATTCTGATACTGGGACCCACTGTTACTTAGGATTGCATTGTTGGTGAATGTGATAGATAATACTGGGTCTCTATACCAGAGTAATTGAATTGGTAAAGCAGAAACTGAACAGCTGCTAGTCCCATTCCCATCCCTCAGTCTCTCATCTAGCAGAAAATAACCAGGCTTAGCCTTTTTTGTAAAACATATAAAAGTGAAAAGGTGCCTTGTGAAAGTAGTGAGCTGAATGACAGTTGAATCCACTTATATCAAATCAGCAATGAGAGATGATAATACTATTAGTTCACTAACAATTGGAAGGCCACTGGTTCTTACCCTGCTCAAAGTACTGGATCCAAAATCTGCCTTCCCAAATCTGCCATCCATAAGCAGAAGGGCTCCACTTACAGAAGGGGCTTCTGTTTAGTTCTTGTGGATCCTCCTGCTCTTCCATCCTACTTTGCCCTATTATGTCCCTGATCTGGTGGTTGGAGCACTATAATTGGGAAGATGCAGGAGGGAAATCTGCTTCAGTTGCCACCCTGTCATGCATATCTAACTCTAGATCCACTAGGAAGGAATTGGCATCAGTGATTCTGATTGCATGATGCCACTTCTCATCAATAGCTGCCCCATTCCCCCACCCATCCTTTTTCATTCAATGGGGAAACCCATTAATGAATTGCCAATCGCACAATGCCCCAGGTGCAAAAAGTTATTCCCAGGGAACTTGCATGATTGACAGTCATATGGTGTTACTCTGCCCTTCTCCCTCTTTCCCTCCTCCCCCTTGCTATTTTCATTTTTTTCTTTTTGTTTTTCATGCAATTCCGGATCTCCGAAACCTCAAAGTTTACAAAAAAAATTTAAGAAAGCTTAAATTGGGGCTTAAGATTTGAAAAAAGTTGAAAAAAGAAAATATAAAAAACCCTGAAGGCATGCTGGGTAAGGCATAAGAGAGCGAGGATGGGAAGAGAGCATGATGTGGTCAGTAGCACTGGTCATGTGAGTAGAAGAGGTGTGGTGGTGGCTAATCCAAAATCGATAGGTTGCCATTTTAGTTTTGCTTTTATGATTGCAGCACAAAAGGAGCTGGTGTGATACTGTCCTTAGTTGGGGTCTAGAGGCCTCAGCCACATGCATGAATATAATACAAACTAAATCTTCTTCGATGTCAGCCATTACTTTAATATTGTCTATAAAGTTCAAGTGTATATCTTGGTTGTCTTAAAAGTTACTTCACAGTAATGAAGTATTAAAGGAATAAATGTAATGAACAGTAATGAAGTAATAAAGGTTACATCTGGATGGAATCCAACACTATAGGGTCTCTACCTTTTTGTTTATTTCTTAATTTCTTTGTTTTAACAGTTTTGTTTCTTAAGTTAGGGGCTGAACAGACAGCCCATTCAGGGGTGGCTCTATGCTGCCCCTGGAAGTGCTGGGTTGGGGAAACAGCAGCTACATGTCATGCCCACAACCCAGTGCAAATACAAGCCATGAAACGTGGCTCCTATTTGTGCCCCAGAATGGGTGCCATAAGCACTGTGGTGCAGTCTTTTGGTGCCCCTCGTGTACAGTGCCATTTGGGCAATGTGCTTGACAGATGTCATCATGGCACGTGCTGTCTGGATGGACGTGTGCCAAGATGGTGTCCATGGCATGCGGAATGGGCTTTGAGCATGTGAACGCTCAGCCCTACCTGAGCCCTAGTTCAGGTGCAGGCTGGCATAAAGTGCCAATCTGTACCCCCCCCCATAGTTAACTACTTTGTGTACTTTTTTTTAGGGAAAGGTGGAATATAAATGTGATGTTGGTGGTTGTGCAATGGCATAATTACTTGGAGCACAATTCTATTCTTGTTTGATCAAGACAGCAGCATTTCCCATCTGCTGCAGATTAGTTCTGTTTAAGCCAGTAACTTGAAGCTACTGACCTCAGGGAACCTGAGCTGGAGGCCCTCCAGGTCAAAGTTTAGATATTACTGGTCATGTCCCAGTATCTTTTTATGACTGCGATAATGGACTAATAATATTATACATTGTATTTAAGAGCTTTTTTTTTTTGGGGGGGGGGGACTTGAACTCCCAGATTCCTGGAGTAGTGTGGCCACTGGTCCTGGTTTGCAGATCATGGGAAGTATAGTCCCAGAAAGGAACTCTTACAGATTCTGCTTGTATTATTCACAATAACTACAGAAGAACTACCCCCCCCACTCCAAAACAACACCAACAAAACCAGGCTGCTGCTTCAAGGAAGTTACAGTCTAAATTTATGTGGTGGTAAAAGACAAGCTGTGGAGTGAATGGAATAACAGAAGGAGAGAAAGAAAGAAGACGCAAAGGCATTAAACAACAGAGTGTGATGGAATGCAAAAAGAAAGGGTAGTAAAACTTATACTTCAATATATTTGCCCCAGATCATCAATATACATGACATTTATCCCTTCTCTCCCTTCCTTAGTGAAAGTCTTCTTTCCAAAGCAGATTTGGATGGACTGTTTTCAATGGCAATGGCATTTTGCAACGTCTGACTTCCTTCATGCAGGGGGCAGAGAGAAAAATAGGGTTAATATCTGGGCAGTTCAGAAAGGCAAAAAAAAAAAAAAAAAAAATGTAGGTGCTGTGTTATGTTATATAACAACTGTTAAGCTTTGATGATATGAGAAGCACCATTAGGTGACTGTGCTTTGACTGTGGAATTAGGGGTTCCACCACTGCAGATTGTAGAAAAACACCAATTATTGAATCAATGATAGGATAACAGTTAGACGCAATGGACATCCCAGTTGTTTTAAATGAGCTTGTGGACAACATTTCTGGTACAAATATGAGCAAGTGGGGAGTAGGAAGTGGTCTTAAAGGGACAATGTATTCAATGTAAGCATCCCACGTAACTCACCAAAGATATGCTCCTGACTGGGTAAACTATCCACTATTATTCAATTAGATCTCTTACATTGTTCGCTGACTTTTAGTAAATTACACCTTTGATTTCTGGTCTAATGAACAGGTGCTAATTACCTTTTTAAGTGTTCATTTAATGTTCTGCAGTGACATAAAGCATTAGTGCAGCAGCCTTGCTTGCCGGAACCTTCCAGAGAGTTCTCCCTCGCTGCTTTGTTTAATCAGCCTTTTCCCATTTCAGCTTTCCTTTTCTCCACCCCTTTCAAGGCCCCTACACACCGCTAGCTCTTCTGCAGATGAATAAATCTACTATATTGTTTGCTGAAATTGGCTGTCTCTTAACGTAATGAAAACAGAAACAGATCCAGCGTAACCTAGAAGACTCTCTCCCTTTGTCACATTCTGTATTTTTCTTCCTGTGTTCCAAATTGTTGAGATTTCTACCTCCACTGACTCCACAAAAGCATGGTTTTGTCCAGCAGATCTTGCTGAAGTCACATCCTGTGTAATCTGGACAAGATCAGTTAGGTAATAATGCATCCTGCATTGTGTTTTCTTGTCCTTCCTACTCCTGTCAATAGCATGTATTAAGCTAGCATTTTCAAAGGTACTGGATGACTAATCACTCCAGTTGTGCACTTTGCTTCTAAATATTCCATTACAACTACAAGGACTTCCTTCCAACGAATATGTTTAAAATAGCTTCTGGGTACGTCCATTTAGAGTTGTATATAAAATGCCAGGCACACCAAATCTACATGTCTGGCAACTGCAAGCCAAGTAAGGATGGTGCCAATGTCCAAACAGATTACACCTGTAGTTTTTTGTGGCTTTTTTGGACTATGCGGCCATATTCTAGAAGAGTTTATTCCTGACGTTTTGCTACCATCTTCAGATAACATACTCTGAAGATGCCAGCCACAGATGCTGGCGAAACATCAGGAATAAACTCTTCTAGAGCATGGCCACATAGCCTGTACAACCCACAAAAAACTATGGATGCCAGCCATGAAAGCCTTCAACTTCACAGATTAGACCTGCTTTAATTTTTCTAGTGGAACCAACAAAGATGGCATGGTGTTGGTAGTGCCTTACTAGCTAACCCCTTGTAACCAGGACTATTTTTGTAGTTCCATCAATTCTACAAAAATATCTTTATACTGCTTTACTTGGGATGGTGGCCTGCCCCTGCAAAAATAAAACATTCTGAACAGTGTAATTCAGTGAGGAGCTGAGAATTCTGATAGTGATTTATAGCTCCTCAAGATAGAATAACCATCTCCAGGATTCTCTAGGAAGATGGAATGCCTTTTATACTAGTTAAAGTCTATAACACACTTCCTGTGTGGGCATAGTGTTGGAAGAATTCACATCTGGAATTGCACTTAAGATGTGTAGGAATATGTAACATTAACTTCAGTGGGACTATTCAATGGTATGCAACTGATTTTGCATGTGAGTCACTAGCCCTAGTCTTCCCCAACATGGTGCCAACCATGTGTTTGGGAATCAAACTCCCCCTATTTCTAATCATTGGTCATGTTAGCCATGTGCACTGCCATTTTACTACAAAGTGACCACAGAATGGGGGAACATATGGCCACTTAAGCCACATATATGGAGGGTACCAGACTGAGAAAGCTTGCATTACACTGTTGTTTAGGTGTGACTGACTTTTGCACAAGCATGGGATTCTAACTAGCTTCTACTCCTCCATCATTGGGATCCCATTGACAAAAGGGCATTCTGTGTTGGTATAACATCTTCTCACTACTTTATGGACAATCCTGTCTCCATCACATCTCAACTGCAAATGCAAGGGTGCATCTGTAGACATAATGCAGTTTGAAACCACTTTAAATGATGTACCTCCATCCAATAGAATCTTGGGATTTGTAGTTTAACAAGATCTTTAGCCTTCTCTCTCAAAGAGTGCCTCACATAGAATCATAGAATCATAGAATCATAGAATCATAGAGTTGGAAGAGACCGCAAGGGCCATCCAGTCCAACCCCCTGCCATGCAGGAAATCCAGATCAAAGCATCGTCGACAGATGGCCATCCAGCCTCTGTTTGAAGACCTCCAAGGAGGGAGACTCCACTACACTCCGAGGAAGTGCATTCCACTGTCGAACAGCCCTTACTGTCAGGAAATTCCTCCTAATGTTGAGGTGGAATCTCTTTTCCTGTAGCTTGCATCCATTGCTCCGGGTCCTAGTCTCTGGAGCAGCAGAAAACAAGTTTGCTCCCTCCTCAATATGACATCCCTTCAAGTATTTAAATAGGGCTATCATATCACCTCTTAACCTTCTCTTCTCCAGGCTAAACATCCCCAGCTCCCTGAGTCGTTCCTCATAGGGCAAGGTTTCCAGACCTTTCACCATTTTAGTCGCCCTCCTTTGGACACGCTCCAGTTTCTCAATGTCCTTTTTGAATTGTGGCGCCCAGAACTGGACACAATATTCCAGGTGGGGCCTGACCAGAGCAGAATATAGTGGCACTATTACTTCCCTGGATCTAGATACGATACTTCTATTGATGCAGCCTAAAATCGCATTGGCCTTGTTAGCTGCCGCATCACACTGTTGACTCATGTTCAACTTGTGGTCTACTTGGACTCCTAGATCCCTTTCACATGTTGTCTCCTTAAGCCAGGTGTCTCCCATCCTATATCTGTGCATTTCATTTTTTTGCCCTAAGTGCAGTACCTTACATTTCTCCCTGTTGAAGTTCATTCTGTTAGCTCTGGCCCAGCTTTCTAGTCTATTCAGGTCATTTTGAATTTTGATCCTGTCCTCTGGAGTATTAGCTATTCCTCCTACTTTAGTGTCATCTGCAAATTTGATAAGTATTCCCCCAATTTTTTCCTCCAAGTCATTGATAAAGATGTTGAATAGCACTGGGCCCAGGACAGAGCCCTGTGGGACCCCACTGGTTACTTCTCTCCAGGATGAAAAGGTGCCATTGTTGAGCACCCTTTGGGTTCGGCCGGTCAACCAATTACAAATCCACTTAACAGTTGCCTTGTCCAGCCCACATTTTACAAGCTTGTTTGTGAGAATGTCATGGGGAACCCTGTCAAAGGCCTTACTGAAATCAAGATATACTATATCCACAGCATTCCCTTCATCTACCAAGCTGGTAATTTTATCAAAGAAAGAGATTAGATTTGTCTGGCATGACTTGTTTCTCTGAAACCCATGTTGACTTTTTGTGATTATGGCATTGGCTTCTAGATGTTCACAGACTCTCTGTTTAATGATCTGCTCCAGAATCTTTCCTAGTACTGATGTCAGACTAACTGGACGATAATTGTTGGGATCCTCTTTTTTCCCCTTTTTGAAGATGGGGACAACGTTTGCCCTCCTCCAGTCGGCTGGGATCTCTCCTGTTTTCCAGGAGTTTTCAAAGATTATTGCCAATGGCTCCGATATTACATTAGCCAGTTCTTTTAATACCCTTGGATGTAGCTCATCTGGTCCTGGAGACTTAAATTCATTTAGGTTAAACAGGTATTCCTGTACTATCTCTTTACTTATTTTGTGCTGAAATTCCCCTATTCTGTCCTCTGCTCCATTATCCTCAGGTTGAGCACCCTTTGCCTTTTCTGAGAAGACTGAGGCAAAGAAAGTGTTGAGTAATTCTGCCTTTTCTCTGTCTTCTGTTAGCATTTTGCCATCTTCTCCACGCAGTGGCCCTACCGTTTCCTTCTTCTTCCTTTTGCTGCGGACATATCCAAAAAAGCCCTTTTTGTTGTTCTTAACCTCTCTAGCAAGCCTGAGTTCATTCTGTGCTTTAGCTTTTCTGACCTTATCTCTACACTTGCTAGCTATTTGTTTGAATTCCTCTTTGGTGATTTCCCCATTTTTCCATTTCTTATACATGTTCCGTTTAAAATTTAGCTGAGCTGAAAGTTCCTTTGTCATCCATCCTGGGTTCTTGCGACACCTCCCATTTTTCTTTCTCACTGGCACAAATCCCAGGATTCTGTAGCTTGAAGCTGTGGCAGTTAGTGGTGTCAAGCTGCATTATTCTATGGTATAGGTGCACACTTTGAATCACTCTGTTAGTATTTGATAGCATTTGACAGATCATATGCAACTGTATTAAGTATTCAGCAACTAACTGTTTCACAACAGATCCTTGCAAAACCAAAACCTTCAAGGGGAGGCTATCTAAAACCTTTGAATTTAAAGCTGTGAGTAAAGTGTAACGTTCAAACTTGGCAACGTTTGGTAAACATTGCTCATTTAGGAATACTAATTTCATCCCCAACATCATGAACTTGCCACTCTTAAAAAGTCTGACTGACCATATGGGATTTGAGACAGGACATAAGGGGAGCTACTAGAAACGTTCTTCTGGGACAAACCAGAGAGTCCCATCTGGCCTGTGGAGTGTCTTATAAAGGCTTCTTCTCAGGCCTCTAATCTCTGATGTCCCTTATATGAACAAAAGTGATTTCAAAAGAGTGTAATACCAATACATGATGCAAATGAGATTTCCCCCCCCAAATTATTTCAAAACAGGATAGGTTTTATTTTAGAGCACATCATTAACAACATTTATTCTACTCTAAGCCATTTGGGACCAATTTTTAAAGAGAATTTCCTCCTGATTTCAGAGGTCTTTAAGGTATTTCAGTGGGGCTTGGCTCTGGGTACCTTCACTGTCAAAAATTACATTAATTTAGGTGTAGTACAGACCACCAACAAATGGCAGCCTGCCGGCACCTGTTTTTCCTCTGGAGGGAAGCTACAGCCACCAAACCATGCGGCTTCCCTCCGGTGGAAAAAGACCCTCTGAAAAGTGGGTTCTTTTAAAGCCGCAGGGGCAGCGTAACAAGTGTGCCACTGGTGCACTCATTACGTAAGCACCACACAGTAACGTGAAGATGCCGCGTGGTGTTTACATAACAATGGTGGCCCCCATGCACACAGGGCACCACAATTGTTATGCCACCATTACATTCTAGGGTTAGGGACCGTGCGTTTACTGTGCTGTCCCTAACCCTAGAATCGGCCCTGGTATGCTGCTTATTGGCGGTATGTACCGGGCTATAATTTCCCCAACCTTCTAGCTTCTGAGCCACACTACTTTTATAAATTAAAATTAGAATTCCACTTCAATTTTTCATTTTCTAAAGATGATTTTTGTGTGTAAGAATAAGAATTACTTGATGCTACCCCTGATGTTTTCGTATGAGTCACTGTTTGACTCAGACTTTGGATTTATATTCCATATCATAAGTAGTGTTTAACCCACAGTGTCTCAGCTGAGAAATCATATAAAATGTTGGTTTGACAAGCCAAAATATCAGCTCCAGAATCTGGGTGCTAATTTGAAGAGGGAAGTGTGAGGAGAGTGTTTAACAACTTAACACTTGTTCTTGTTACAATGAATTATTAGTTTTTCTGTTCTAAACTCCTTTCTATCTCTACCATAGAGTATCTAGTTAGTAGCACACCATTCAAACCATTGTAGTAATACTACTTTGTAGTCATTTTACCATGTCTTACAAGATCTGGGGGGCAAGTTATTGCATTGCAGATATTGGACTGGAGCTCCAACAATCCCATCCCTTATTTGGCTATGATGGCTAGATCTTATGGGAAGACCTGCTCCTCCCATCCTGACCTCCAAATTAGCCCCTGTTTTTCTTCCATGTTAATGAGTTTGCAGACCAATATGGCCCCACTCTCCCTTGCACCTTCAGATCTGCACTGTTACCACTCCTTATGCTTTAGCTTTGGTGTGCTCTATAAATTATTAGCAGTTACTGAGTGAATGTATACCCAAAATGACAATGCTGAAATACCCTGAAAACATGAGATCTCATCTGATCTGGGAATCTAAGCAGGTTTAGCTCTGGTTAGTACTTGGATGGGAGATCACTGAGGAATACCAGGGGCTGTAGGCTATATTTCAGAGGAAGGAAATGATAAACAACTTCTGCATATTCCTTGCCTAAGAATTCTCTATGAAATTCATGGGGTTGCCATAAATGACTTGAAGGCACATACACACATATCCAGAACAACAAATGGTAGTTTCCCCTAACTAATAGTACTTTCTTTATGGAATGTTGTCTCTGAGGAAATGCACAGTTCTACCAATACATCAAAGATTTTTTTTTATAAAAATAAGCCAAATGGATTTGGTTTTCAGTTTCTTAGGGCCCAAACAGACAGGTCAAAATAAAGCGGCTTTGGGTCACTTTGGAGGTATGCTGTTTAAATGACGCATGCATTGCAAGAGTCCAAAAGCCATGCCAAAGCCACGCTCAAGTCCTAAGGACAGGAGCGCAGCTTTGGTGCAGCTTTTGGCCTCTTAAGATGCACGTGTCATTTAAACAGCATAGCTCCAAAGTGATCCAAAGCAGCATTATTTTGGCCTGTCTGTTCAGGCCCTTAATTTCACCATAGTTGGGAGTGTGGCAGTAGTTTTTATTCCTGTCTGCATTATACATTATGTTGGTTTCAATGGTTTGAATTCTAATGTATTTTAAATTATTTTATTGTTTGATTTGTCTTTATGATCACTCGACTATCTATGAATGTGTGTGTGTGATTTTCCTTCTATTAGACTTCCTTTTAAAATTTATTCCAGCTTATTTTATTATTATTTCTAAAGAAGATTACATTTGTCCTAGTTTGAGCACAAGGTGCCATTTTCATTTTAACTGAGAGTCATCTCTCTGTTATGTGTGCGTTTAAATAATTGTGAGAAGGTTGCACAAGAACTGGAATGGCTCTGCTCAAATGTCTTTATGTCTTCTTTTCATTTGCACAAATTCCTGTTATCACTTGATAGAAGGTTGTTTTGTTACTTGCCCACAAAATTATTTATTATTTAATATTCCACTGTTCTTTGATAGACACGGTCTAACATGGGACATTTTCCTTACTCACTAGCAAGTTTTTCTTGCTGTAGACTTCTTCCCATGCTACAGTCAAAACAGGCTGTGTATATGTTATTTTATTTATTTATTGTGTCACCTTTCTCCTGGAGTAGGACTCAAGGGAGGTTATACATAGATGGTTGATCTATATGCTATTTTTCTTCTTCTCTCTACCATCTGACAGAATCTATTTAAAACAGTATTTTCCAAGCTGTTGGTATGTGACACGGATTCCCCCCCTGTGTTTAAAATGGAGGGAGGTATCACTCTTTGGGCTGATCTATGACATTTTGTTACCTGAGGTGGTTTAGCATCCTTGTCAAAATACATAGTATTCAAAACCAACTGAGTTATTTTTGGCACATGAGGCAGATAATCCCACAATCATCTCCCTTTCCCCAACATTTCCAAATAGAGGTATCATATCATAAAATAATAATTATCACCTGGATGTTATTATGGTATATTGTTGGTATTTTGTCAGTGTCACCATTCATCCCTAAGTGCATCATGTTGAGAAAATCAGCTCATTCTGTCCTTTATTTTTGTTACAGGTTGTGCCAGAAGTGACTAAAGTATAAAATGGAGAAGATTGAGGCTCATAGCATGATAAAGTTCCTGCATTTGAAGGCTAATAGTGCTCGGCAAATTCATGATGAGATGATGGTAGTTTATGGAAATGATTGCCCATCTTATAACAATAATTGTGAGGTTGAAAAGGAATTTCCAAACTGGGCACATGAGCCAAGACCTTGGACTTTGCTGCATTGGCCCAGGAAGGGGCCACTAGCATTCCAAAATGGAATGTTCTGGGGATGGGAGGCAGCGGGGAACGGATTTTACTGCACAGGTGGAACGCCGCCGCCGCCGCCAAATGTCCCCATCCCATTCTGGATGTGTTCCAGGGGGCAATTTCCAGGAATGCTTTACAGGGTCCAAATTCACACAGAACTCCAGGGGCCCACTTAATAAGTTTTATTTAAGTGGGGTATAAACACATTCACGTGAATGAACATGCACACATACAAGTTCTAATGGAATCAAAGGTGGGACATTTCATAGACATTAAACTTTACTGATGGTGATAATTATCTATGTGGACCTTGACTCCAGTTGGTGAGGGTACTGGATGAAGAAAGGACTCAATCACACCCACGACACATGAGGAAGGCAAGCGTACTGAGGTGCTAGTCAAGTAAACTGAGAGCATGCCTGCCTGATACTATACTGAGCCAAAGACTGGCTCTAATAGTGTCAGTATTTATACCCAAAATGCCCCTTGTGGCAGCTACCAAGAGGTTGAAAGGATTAGGCATTTTGGAATCACTTTTCCAGGGTAGGAACAATGGAACAAAATTGAATTGAAAGGGGTGTGTGATAGATACACACTTCCCAGACAAGAGGGGATTAGCATGCAGGATCACTGATGCACTATTTACCTTCCCCGTGCTTTGTCTTGGTTCTTTTCTGCCTCCTCTGGGTGTGTCATGATCCAGTCTAGCTGGGGCCTTGGGCAAATCCTAGTGCTAGCCTACCTGCAGAAATTTGCTTCAATATCATGGCATCAGCAGTGGGGTTATGGAAGGCTCACCCAGCCTATATGTTTTATTACATTTTTGTTATACTGTATAAAAATACAAGGGGTAAATCAGGGACCCATGGAGTAGTAATAAAGGGGTGCATCTACACTGTAGAAATAATGCAGTCTGACACCACTTTACTGCCCTTCAGAATCCTGTAGGATCCAGTTTTGTGAGGCTCCTGCAGTCTTTGGCAGAGAAGGATAAAAGCTTGTAAAAAAATCCCAGGCTTCCCCAGGATGGAGCAAAAGCACTTAAAATGTTGTTAAAGCTGCAGTATTTTAACAATGAAGATGCGTCCAAGGACAGTGAATCTTAAGGAGGTATTAGAGTTTATACTATCTGCCTCCTTCCTGTAAACCCGTGGGAACTCTTGTAGTGTGAAGAGGGGGAATAGTCAGCTGAAACAACAAGACGTCTTGGCAAAGAACAGTTCCAGGTGTCTCTAGAGGAAGCCAGACCCTTTAACATGATGTTAAATCAATCTGTTCTATAGTGCAGATAAGTATTTAAATACTATGTTGGTTCAGAGGCAGATGAATAAAGGAGATGAAATGATACTCTGATCATGTAAGACAATATGAGAACTTTAAAGCTTCACAGAGCCTTTTCCCAGGCATATATTAATAATATTTTGAATATAATGGTATAATTTTTTGAATATAATCTTCTGCCTCAATCCCCAAATGGAAGAGGTGGGATATAAATAATAATAATAATAATAATAATAATAATAATAATAATAATAATGGTTCCAGGTAACTAAGGCTGATGACACACTGCAAATCTCTCAGGTCCCTGAGAGTCATTCATTCTCCTTCATGTATTAAAACTGAATGGGACATGAATGCCTTTAGAGTCTATGGCTGCATCACAGTGCAGAAACAATCTAGTTTGACACCACTTTAACTGTCATGGCTCAATGCTATGGAATCCTGGGATTTGTAATTTGTCATGGCACCAGAGCAGTCTAAGAGAGAAGGCTAAATGTCTCCCAAAACCACAACTCCCATCTGCAGTGAGGATGCAGCATTAAAGCCCTAGTAGAATACAGTTGGCCCTTCATATCCATGGAGGCTCTGTTCCAAACCCTTTGGGTAGATGTCAAAAACCACAGGACCTCAAGTTCCCTGGTTTTTAATGCTGAAATTCATGGGTGGCAATCCTATGGTTGGGCCAGGCAGATTGTATAGGGTAGGAGACAATCATCTGAACCCTTCACCAGCTTGATCTCTTTTAATGATGATTGTGTTGTTGCAGAGCTAAGTAGAAGAACAAAAAACATTTTTTTTCTGCATAAACAAGTAGTATCGGGAATATCATTGCACTCAATTATACTTGGGTTAGCTCAAGACATTTTCTTGCCTGAGGCAGAGCAGCCAGGCACCTCACCCTCTCAACCAGCCTCAGGATCAGAGTGCCAGCCAAGCAGGGAATCCCGCAAGCACCTCTTCCTGTACCTTGTGGTAGAAGTACAGCAACAATACCTTAAATATCTTAAAATGTGCTGCCCTTCAATGTCCCACCTGAGACAACCATCTCATTCTGCCTAATGGTATGGCTGACTCTAGCGTCTGACATTTTGATGGTATTCCCTGTTGCCACACTTCTGTCTGTTTTGTCTTTAATGGTTTCTTAAGGTTAGAGCCATAGCACCTCTGCTGGCTATAATGGCGCCAAATCCTGTCTTCTGCAATGGGTATGTATGTGTTTCTGTGGCAGAGGAAGAGGAGCTGAAGAGGCAAAGTAACCAGTTAGGAAGGTACAGATGGGAAGATTCCTTAGTTCTGGTTTCGCTTGCATTTGAATTACAGTGGTCCTTTCATATTCACTGGGGTAGGGATGAAGGACCCATGTGAATGTGGAAAAACCACAAATAAAACCAACAACAACACTATTTTATTTTTACCTAAGAGAACACCTTTCTAAGAATCTCCAGGTCCTCTAGTGCAACTCTATGGTCAAGGTCTGTCAGAAGTTGATCATAGAATAATGATGGAGGACCTACAAATGCCTAGAGAAGTATTTTCTCTAGAAACATCTACGTTCCCCAGCACAACTCTATGGTCAATTTTCAGCAGAATTGCACTAGAGAACATATTAATCAAGACCACAAATAATCAAAACCACAAATGTTGAGAGCCAACTGTATTTAAATGCAAGTTCTTTCAGTTCCAAATATGAAGAAATATGTGGGTATTGTAAATTTAAGTGCCTTACAGGCTCCAAGTAGGTGCAGTTTGCTGTTGTGACAACTCCTGATTTCCAGGCCAGTGTTGCTTCTCCTACCTGCCTATTTGTCCCTTTATGCTCAGCATGTATACATTCAGCCCTTCTACATCCGTGGATTCAACGCTCCATGGCTTGAAAATGTATATTTTAAATCCTAAAAGCAAACCTTGATTTTGTCATTTTATATAAGGTACACCATTTTACTATAGCATTGTATACAGTGGAACTTGAGACTCCAGTGATTTTGGTATCCATGGAGGGTCCTGCATCCAAACCACAGCAGATACCAAGGGCCCACTGTATTTGTAAATAGACAGTTATCATCTCATAAGGAAATTAGATTCTGTGTAAATGCTGCTTCTGGAATATCTCAGTGCTTTGGGAAGTAGGGGATGTATGAGATGATTATTATTGAAAACAATGTGTTTTGTTAGATTTCCTCCAATCTTTTTCTTTCTTTCTGAAGATGGGGAGGGTAGGAAGTAGTGAGAGGGAATGATGAGTACTAGTTAGATCCTACAGGAAACAACAAATACTTTTTTCAATATCTGACTCGTAGCTCTACTTACTGGAGTTCCCTTTCATCTATATTTAGAAATTGCCAGAACAGAACATAGATACATCTCCAAAGTCTCTTTAGTTAACATAGTTATTTCCATGGATGCTGCATCCATCTGTTTTGCTGTCTGTCGTTTTATTGTTTAAAAGGCTAATATAACCACAAGCGGCTCATAGGAAAGGAAGCCTGAGAGCTGACAAGGCTTCAGTACTGATGTCCCATTTAATTATCTTCATATGAATTAAACCAGTTCCAGAAGGGAATGCTAGTTCTGTTCGACAGTTCTTTTGGTGCCAGGGCTTGGAAGTTACTTGAAGTTAGTTTCTTCCCCCAATAATTAAGAGACTGTTACATTATATTACAGTTATAACTTAGCAGGACAGCATCGCTTTTTGGCAGTGCAACTTAAAAATTTGGTTACTTTTGTAGTTACAGGAGAATGGCTTCATTAAATGGTGAAGAGGAAGAATATCACATGTTTCAAGTGATGGCTTATACTGTACCTTGAGCTGCTTCCTTATGCTGTCTTGTGAGTGTGAAGCTAACACTGAAATGCAGCAGAGAAAGATTATGTTTGCAGCACTGGTAATGCTCTCATGTTTTAAAAGGTAACAAAAGGTAAGTATTTTGGGCCTGGGACAGACGGGCAGGAAGCGCTGTCCTCAGGCCAATTCTAGGGTTCCAACCGCACGCTCAAGAAACCTAGAATGTACAGCCGCCACCATCATGCTGGCCTCCCATCCACATGGGGGCCGCCATCTTGACATAAGTGATGCACAGTGTATAGACATTGCTGTGCGTCGCTTACATCATGAGTGCGCCAATGGTGCACTTGTGACATGTGCATGGCATCCCAAGAAGAACCTGTTTTTTCCGGTTTCTTTTTGGGGTGGAGAGATACTGCATAGTTTGGCTGCTGCGGTGTCCCTCCTCAGGAAAACAGGCTGCGTCCAGCTTGCCCTTTTGGGGCACTATGTATTGGGCCTTAGTTACTTTTGAGAAAAAGGAAAGGAAGGTGTTACTTATTAAAATTGTAACTATAACAATCATTCCTTCACCATTGCCCCCAAACCATAATCCTTTCTTTCTGTATTTCTTTCTCTATTCTTTCTGTATGCCTGTTCGCATGAGTGAAGCCAAGCATAGGGAGATTGTCAGACAGGTCCTGTCTGCTCCCCAGCACCAGTGGCAAATACTCAGAAAAGGAGACAACTGGATTCTGTGTAGTGTTGCCATTTGCCTTCCATATTTATTAATTCACTCTTAGAATTCACATAATAACATTTGTAGCTGAGTTAGTATTGTAGGCAAGTTAATTCCACCCTCCCCCTCCTCAGAGATTATTATTTACATTTTAATTCTAGTGTCATACATAGAAATCTCCTGTGCCATAGAACTGATGAGAATGTGTATCTTTGAGGCAAATCTGCCAAGATGGTCTACATCCAAGGTTAAAAGATTCTTTCACACATGTATATTTCACATCAAGTGCAAGCTTCACCATGGGTCCAGATGTGTTATAACAGATTTCCTACTGTGAAATCATAGCTCTGCTGGTAGATTTCTGACTATTTATATGGTCCCCATAGGACTGCTCTTTGATAGGGTTGTTATAAGGAGTACAAGACAATGTAGAGAATATTTTAAAGTGCTACATTTGTGTTAGGTATTACCATTACTATGAGCAGAAGAGCAATACATTGAGTAGGACTGTTGCACCCCATCACATATTTTTGGTCCCAATTATAATGTATTTCAAAACGAATTCACAGCCTATTTTTCTGTGCATAAGAGGAATCCACATAGTATAAGACAGGGTGACATTAAAATAGTCTAAAATGCCAACATAGTTCAGTAATGTTAAAAACAATTAACACATAAAAGTAAACCTGCAATAAAATCTAGACTACCAGTTTGCCCAAGCAGTTTCTAGAATTATAAGGGGGTGTTGCAATGGGGCCAGTGAGTTTCCCTTGGGATGGATTTGTAGAGAAGGGGTGCTATCACAAATGTAGAATAATCACACTCCTCAAAGCTGCAAACTTTCTTGAAGGCCAAGGAACTTCGTGTAAGGTTTTGCAAGATGACACAAATGATTTGTATGGGACAAGGATTTCCCATTGGTGACCAGATGTTTTCAGCTATATTTTAAGAGGTATCATCTTAAATCAGGGCAAAATTGCCCTCCCCCACCACCTCAGAAGCCACAATCCACCACAAATGAAATTGCCACTGCATGTGACATCAGCAGTGGCAAAACCACCAGCATCTTCTTTGAAAACAAAGGGCTGTGAGGAATATGCATTTTATTGTTTTAAAGGATTTGTTCTATGGAAGTCTCCCAGAAGTGTAGGGTTTTGCAAGATAATATACTTTTGGCGGAAAGGCAGGATATAAATCCAATAAATAAATAAATAGATAGATAGATAAGATAAGTTATTAGTTTAAAATAAGCCTAAGTACCCTGAAGGCACTACATCCCATCTGATCTCAGAATCTAAGCAGGGCCAGGCCTGGTTAGTACTTGGATGAGGGACTGCCAAGGAATATCAGGCTATATTGCAGAGGTGGCAAACCACCTCTGAGTATTCCCTAACTAAGAAAACCCTATAACATTCATGGGGTCACCATAAGTCAAGAGGTGACCTGAAGGCACATACACAGATTTACACACAGACATAAACACATGCACATTTCCTGTGACCCTTGTTTTGAAACAGTTTCCAGGTTTATTTGCTACACCAGCACTGCCAGAATCCAGCAGGTCAATAGCAAGATCAGTTGTGGTGATGGCGAGGAGAGAAACTGAACTTGGAAGTAAACCAATAAGTAGTAGAGCTTTTTGAATATGAAGTCAGTATGAAGACTTTTTGAATATAAAAGCTGACAGAATCTGCTGCCACAAACTGATCTGTTACTCACTTTCACTGCCATGTGCATTTTTAAAATATGGATGGACACAGAAACAGGGCATGTCTTGGTCCTCTGTATTCCAAGCTCTTGTCTTCAAGTAGATCCTCACCAGATGTAAAAGCTCCACAACTCCACAGACTCTCTAGAGCTGTGTCAGCTCACAACAGCACTAAGCAGCCTGAGATCTGGGAGAAAATGTTCCTGTCCTGCTGCTTTCAATGATCCTCAAACTGAGGCCACTCTTTTAAAATCAGTTAGACAGCACCTTGTTTCTTATCACAGTAACGGCAACTACAGTACTCAGATGGAAACAGCAGAAAAGGGCAGAGGGAAACAACTACAAAACAGAAAGACAGGAAATTTGTGTGCGTGTGCGTGTGTGTTTGTGTATACAAATCTGGGGTAAATACAGCTAGGTTTCTGGGATATCCACTGCAAATCCTTTGACAGAATATGACCAGACAGAGGGGACTACATTTGAGATGGAGAGTGAGCTAAATAGGTGAATGGATTCCCTTTAAACTGTCATCATTAATCTGGGACAAATGTAATTAAAAACAAACAAACCACTAAACCAAAACAGCTGGATCTAGGAAGTGGTGCAACCTCTGCACTCTCCGTTGTCCAGTCAACCTGTTGATCATCTGCTTCCACTTAGAGCAGACCAGAGTATCTGATGGTCAAGCAACCACTCATTATAGCTTCTGAACATTATTTGACATTAACAGCTTAAAGGCAAACTAGTTGAGTCAGAAAAAAAGTTCATTTATTTTTCTCATTGATTCAGCTGATATACTTAGGTTGCAAGCAAAGTAAGGCATTTATACTGACATCCATGAAATGGCTGAAATATGTGTGGAAATGTCATTGTTGGTGGTTATAGCTGTTTCTACCTTACTTTCTTTCCTTTTCTCATCCACAAGAACTCTTTCATTGGCCATGTCTCATGAATATGGTCGTGCCTTTACCTATTTCACGGCTGCCCTTCAGTCCTATTCCCTTCTATGGCCATTTGAAGGAATATGCAGGCCATTTGTGACCTCACTGGCCATTAGCCTAATCTCTGCTCTTGTCTCAGGCTTCTTTGCCAGAGATGTAGATTTGTTCTGATTCATGGTTGGGAGGATGCACTAATGTGGAAATCATTATCTTGACCCTGCCAGCCACTGGCACTAACCCAACATCCTCATAGCTGCCCTCATGTTAGTAGATATTTATGTAATCTTGTATGTATGTATTTCTGTGAATTCAAGTCATTTGTTGACTTTTGGTGACCCCATGAATTCACAGAGTTTTCTTAAGCAAGTAATACTTTGAGGTGGTTTGCCACTTCCTTCCTCTGAAATATAGCTCCTGGTATAACTTGACAATTTCCCATCATAGTTGTTAATAGGGCTGAGCCTGCTTAGCTTCCAAGATCAGACAAGATCTAGTATCAGGATGTATCTAGTGTACCTAGGCCCAGGACAGAAGGAAGACGCAGAGTCTATAAACCAGACAAGTCTTCTGCTAAAAACATAAAAACAATTCTGCCTGCTAAATCCTGTTCATCTCTTACAGAGCAGGGGAGGAAGTACTGGGTTTCTGTATAGGGTAAGAATGATGAAAGTGGTGCCCTCCAGATGTTGTTGGGACTGAAACTCCTAGCATTCCTTGGTATTGGCTATATTGGTTGGGGGGGTGGTGGTACTTGCAGTTCAAAAACTTTTGAAGGTCCAGATGATTCCTACCCCCAGTGTAGTAAAATAATGTGGGCAACCAGAATCCAGTCAATGCAGTTACTAAATATAGACACAGCAGAGGCTGGATAATCTCAGGGTTCAACAGGGACTTTTTTGCCCTGGCATCTACCAACAAGTCTAGCCAGCTTTACAAGATATCTCTGACGTCTTGTAGAGACATTGGATGCTTCTAAAACCCGATAGAAGCAGCTCTGGGGTACTCATGCATGCATTCATATTCAGTCCAATGGTAAGACATTTTGTTCAGGAGTTGCATGTGAAACATTCACAGCTATATCTGGATTGCTAGAACATGGCCTGTAGTTAAAAGTTGGATAATCCATTGTACCACCTTTTTACTACCTACCAGTGTCCTGGATGTGTAGAGTTGGACTTAGCTACACATCTATAATAATGTTGGTGTCAGACAAATATGCCCACTGTCCGGAGATGGAAATACAAATATGCTCCTTTCCCACTGTGCAATCATAGAAGTTTTATACCACTTTAACTGCCATGGCTGCAGCTTATGGAATCCTGGGATTTGTAGTTTTGTGAGGTACTAGAGCTCTCCAGCCAATAATTCTAATATTTTATTTTAATTTAGAGTATTTAGAGTATTTATACCCCACTCCTTAGCCACAAAGGCTCTCAGAGGAGCTCACAAAATTATAAAATTACAAAATCCAGGATTTCATAGGGTGAATGCATGATATCTTAAATATTATCAAAGTGCTAAAACTGAGAAATGTAAGACATATCATAGTTGGGTTGACTCACATAGATTATCCAATTTTGCATGGCTATCACAAGAACCTGCAGGCAGACAAGCTTGTAATTAGACTAGCTATCAAGGTAGACACTTCAGAATACAGAAAGGGGTAAGGTACATCTGATACAAATATGAGCTGCACACATGGTTTCATACAAATGTATGAAAACAGTGCAGCTGGAAAATGTAGCTTTGAGAAGAAAAGACAAGAGATATATATGTTTTGAAATACATTACTCTGCACTATTAAAAATGCAAAGGGTTTGGACAATTATACCATTAGTTGCACATCTTTCTTCAGGAAGGAATGTGAATAAAAGAGAAAGTTTGCTACCACATTTTACACTTGACACCTTTTGGACTACAATATGTGGGCTATGAGAGAAAATGGTGGATGATGACCAGAGCCTTCTTATTCCATAACAAATATCCTTGTGGCAGGGAGAGGTTGCTGTTGTGTGCCTGCTAGTCATTTTTAACTTCTGATGATTCTAAGGCAAACCTATCATAGGGTTTTCTTGGCAAGTTTCTTTAGAGGAGGCTTGCCATTGTCATCTGCCCACGGTTACCCAGTGGGTTTTTATACTCAAGCAGGGATTCAAACCCTGATCTCCAGAGTTGTAGTCCAATGCTCACACCACTAAGGAGATGACAGTAAGGCAAATAAGGGGATACTATTACAAGCAGCAATAAAATCACCTTATTGCAAAGATTCATAAACAAGCATGACCCAGTAGTTTGGATATGAAGTGTCAGATTATATCATGTGGCTTTTCCTGGTTTATTGCTGTATATCCTCCTATGTTTCACAGATGAAACCTGTGGCACATATAGCAAATGTTCTTTTTGTGCAGAAAACAACATTTTCTACACAGGAAGCAGCATTTTCTGTGCAGAATATAAAGCAGACTACCAAGATGTCAGATGCTAATTTACAATGTCTTGAAAAAAATTAAACAAATGAGAAAGGATTTCCATGCAGAATTCAAGGATATCAAACAAACATTAGAGAGGATATCATCTGAAATGTCTCATATAAACCAGAAATAGCAAGTAGTAATGCCAAACTTAATTTAACAAAGGGATATTTATGCCTTTTGATAACTTCAAAAAGCAGTTTGGAGTCACACGGCACAGGAGGTACTATTCCAAAACCATGAATGGCTGCAGCAGTTTGCCTTTGCCTGAACATTCTGGGATTAGGGGGAAAAAAGCTTCTCCTTCTCTCCTTTTCCCATTCAATTGAGTACAAACTAGTTTTAAACTCTGTATCCAGTTTGCAGCAGTAGAAGTAAACCTAGACAAAGGGGTAAGTGGGTGATTTGTGGGAGAGAAACTGAGATGTTTTAAAAACAGATGATTAAATAGTATGGCAGAGGATGAAATGGACTCATCCCTGAAAACTTGGAAAGTTGAAATACATGCTGCTGCTCTAAAAAAGTTTCTTTTTAGTTAGTGTTAATCTGATTATTCTTCTGCTGTTTCCTCATTTAGCCTGACAATTAGCCCTATATTCATTCTGTCTGTCTGTCTGTCTGTCTGTCTGTCTGTCATCGTCTATAAAAACAATCAGTTTAATTAGAAGTATAGTTTAAATAAACATGATCTAGCTAGTTCAAAAAGAAAATAACCCATCGCTATTTCCTACTTATGTCATGTGATAAGACCCAATCAGTTTTACCCTATTGTGTTACCGCTCAATGAAAAGAACTGCTAATTATTTTAGCAAGTGCAAGGGCCAGCATTTTTTAATTGCTTTCTTGAGTATAAAGAGAAGCATGACGACCTATCATTAGAGCAGAGGCACTGACTATATCAACACCAAAATTTTATTACGTTGCAAGTATATCAAACAAGAGCTTTTTGTTTTGGTACTGTACTCTTTACACTGCATCGATTTACTTTTATTGATCTTTAATAAAAAATGTATAAGCTGAAAGTGTTTTCCCAAACAGTATAAATTAATCGGTATTGTGCCACAGAAAACAAGAAACTGTACTGCAGTAATTAACATTTCCTGGCACTGTATCTGAAAGAGCATGTTACAGAAATAGGCCTCAAGGTGTTGTGGAAGTTTAAAAAGACTGCCACTACTAACATATGCCAGTTCACCATTCTTAGCCTCATCAGATGCCAACTTAAAAAAACAAACTTGGAAGGCAAGATTATTTTTAAAAAAATGTTAGTGAACTGCTCATTAAAACCCAGAGACAGAGTTAATCTCTTATCATGGAGTTGTGGCTTATTGTTTTCAGCTCACAGGAGATTGCTAAATCAGAGTCACTCAACAGTGGACTAGTCAGCACTGAGAGCTGGTAGGCCCCTCTTTCCTGGAGATGTTGAAGCAAAGAGTGAACAGTCATCTGTCAGAGATGCTTTAGTTCCACCCTGCACTTCTGCTTGTACAAGGGCTGGACTTAGGATTCTCAAATCTTAAAGCCTGTCTCAATTTGAAGGGAGGAATGGCACAGCGAGGTCAGTTTTTAAAACCATGTGCTGCTGGCCCCCACTGCAGCAGGCTGTGTCACAGAGAACCCTGCAGACTCTTCAAGGGGTGCACCTGGTTTCTCCTGCCCTTCATTCTCTCCCTCACAGTTTCTCAAACTACAACTGACACCAGGGCTCAGTGGGAGGGAGCAGTCAGTGTGGGGAAACACTCAGCCATCATAGTATTTACTGTCTCAGGGGACCCCAACATGACTGCTGCCATGTAGCTTCTTGTTATCTTATTGATTAGTTTCCCCCAGTTCTGTTTCCACCTTCCCATTCTCCTCCAAATAGCTGAAGCCACAGTACAAGTTCCTTTCTTAGGAGCTTATTGCTTGCACATTTAACCCAACTGTACCCTAATAGGATGCAGCCAGGATGCAGGATACAGGTGAGTATTATCGCACGTAACTCGCCACCAATTCCACTGACTGAGTACAGCCTGGCTGCATCCTGGTTCCCAGGCATGCTTCGGAGGCCGCTTTTCAAAGCCGGGAGCTTTCCGACTTGGAAAAGTGGCCACCAAAGCATAAGCCTGGGACCTGGGATGCATCCAGGCTGTACTCGGCTGGCATAATTGGTGGTGAATTATGTATGATAATTCCCGTCTGCATCCTGCATCCTGCCTGCATCCCATTAGAGTGTAGCTGGGTTAAATGTGTGTGTGATAATCTCCTTAGTCTGAGGCACATGTGGTTTGCATCATTCTTATCAAAAAGTCTGATACAATTGTCTTCTTCTCTAGCTCTGTTTATAACTCATTTCCATTTTGTTTCAATGCTTGATTTCTCTTTTTAACACTCTCTTTCACTTTCTTCTTCACTCCATAGCTCTCTATCATGTTCTTTTATCTGCATCCTACTCTGCACCTATGATTTCTGTCAAAAGTCTTTCCTTTCTCTTTCCTTTCTCTCTTCTCCTCCACACCAACTCTTACCTACTCATAATCTCCATCTTCCCAAGTCACTATCTTGTCTTCTTTCTCTCTCTCCCCACAATTTCCACATACCTTCTCTTTGTTTTCCCTCACTCACAAGTGGGTTCTAAATTCCCTTCCCTTCCGTATTCTCTTTTCCCCCTCCCTTCTCATGACTGCAACTCTGGGATAAATTATTTCCCTTCCCTTCTCTTTATTTCTTTCATCTTTGTCCTTACTCCCACATCTCCTAGTTTCATTTCTCTTCTGCCTTCTTCACTAGACCTACTTCCTCTCTGTTGTCCTCTCTTTCCCCTGCTTTCCAGTTTCCCTCACTGTATTTGTCTTCTCCCTCCTTCCCTATCCTTCTCTTTTACTTGCTTATCTTTTGCTGTGGAAAGCAAGAGAGGGTGGATAAAACACACCAAACAACGAATTGGCAGAAAAAGGCCACAACTTTATTAAATACAGCAAGCAAATAAGTGAAGAGGGTTGGCCTGAAAGCATAAGGTCTGGATCTGTCATCCACCAACCCGTGTTGGTTGATGAACCAAAATGCCTGGTCACAGCCAGGCCTTGGGATGGCAGAGGGAGAACCAGCTCAATGTGCTAGTCACCTTGGGAGCCGGTTATGCGCATTTGTGCATTTTTGCCCCTTGTCACCGAGGAATGCTGATTTGAGGCCGCCCCCGCATTGGCAACATTGCTACACCATCAGCACCCCTGGGTCCCGTGGGATCCAGTGCTCTGCAGCACCAGAAACCACACTCAACAGATCCAAGACCTATGCTGCCGCCCCCAGAAAGTTGTGACAGCAAAGCGACACCCTTGTGAAGGAGGGAGGGCAGGAGCCGGTAATCAAAATGGTGCTGAGCACCAGCTGGCAAGGCCTAAATAGGCCTCAGCACCAATCATTGGCCAGGAGGTCTGGACGGACCGCCTCCTGGCCAATCCCTTTGCGGCAACCTCCCGTAACCCACCAAGGCGGCTCGCGGGCCAGCATGGTGCTCCGTGGGGCTCAGTTTGCGGGGGGGGGGGGTGACTCCCGGTGCGCCTGGGAGCGGCCGCGCCCAAGCACCATGCCTCCTTGGCCGGGCGCTTCTGGGACTGTCTCCCAGCTGCCCCTGGGACCGAAAGTTGCCCCGTCTATTGGAGCCGGGGTCGGGGCTGGGGCCAAGGCCACTTCCTGGACTACAACTCCCAGGTGCACTTGGGAGCGGAAGTGACCCAAGTGGGTTGTGAGAGGTTGCTGAAATGGGTTTCTGAGAACTATTAGAATAGTTCTCAGAAATCGCGCCCTCTGGAATGGAGGGATGATGTGATTGGAGAGACCGGTGGCAGCGGCGGCATTCCCTTGTGCAGTAAAATAAAATTCTTAGCCCCATCCCGTTCCGTGCACGCCCATGCACGGACACGTTTTGTAATGTAATGGGCCCGTTTTAGGGCCTGTGCGATAAACTTCATTGCAAATAATGTAGAGAGTGCTTAGCACTATAAAAATATAGAAATGTAAGTGCTATTGTTATTGGTATGTTCAAACAAGAACCTGAATATCCGGGATGTTTGAACAGTAAGTTGCACTAAAGTCAGAATTTCAAAACCCTTTAGCCAAATAGCATTACTGGATGCAACAGTTCCCCAATTATAAGAAATAGATAAGGCTAATAAACATTGTAATGTGTTTGCTGAATTCCTGGATTACTTTTCCATGATATCATATGTCAGACATTGAAGGGAGGGAAAGCAAATGAAATGTACACACATTGGTTGGGTCGTTGTTTAGACATGGAGTATATTGATAGAAGTGGCTGTGTTTCACTGGGAGATGAGGCAGTGGCTGTTAAATGTCATTAAAGATGACAGATTCAGAGACTGACAGATTTGACCCAGAGGTCACAATCTACCATTTCAGAGTAGTGCTTTTAGACTCCAATTTAATTCAGCAAGGATATTGTTGTAGAGTTTCCTGTTAAATTATGGCCTCTGTTAATTCATGGATATAAGAGGTGTGTGTGTGTGTGTGTGTGTGTGTGTGTGAGAGAGAGAGAGAGAGAGAGAAAAAGAGAGAGAGAGTAATTTGGCTTATTCTTTGGGCATCAACTATCTATGGCCAAGTCAACTAAATGATGTGTAGTCATTATCTTGAAAATGTATTTGTCATTAAGATTGTTTTATTACAGGAAGAGTCAATTTCCCAAAGGGAATCAGTGCAAAAGTTGACAATACACACAACAATAGGACACACAGCTCTAGAATAATAGAATCATGGAGTTGGAAGAGACCACAAGGGCCTGCCATGCAAGAATACACAATAAAAACACTTCTGACAGATGGCCATCCAGCTGATTAAAAACCTTCAAAGAAGGAAACTCCACCACACTCCTAGGTAGTGTATTCCACTGCCAAACCACTCTTACCATCAGAAATTTCCTTCTAAAGTTTAGGTGGAATCTCTTTTCTTGTAGTTTGAATCCATTGCTCTGTGTCCTAGTCTCAGGAGCAGCAAAAAACAAGCTTGTTGTGTCCTCAGTATGATACCCTTTCAAATATTGAAACAGAGCTATCATGCCACTTTTTAACCTTGTCTTTTCCAGGATAAACATAAGCAGCTCCCCAAGCCTCTCCTCATGGTGCATGATTTCCATACCTTTCACCATTTCAGTTGCTCTCCTCTGGACACACTCCAGCTTGTCAATATCGTACTTGAATTGTGGTGACCAGAACTAGACACAATATTCCAGGTGAAGTTTGACCAAAGCAGAATGGAGTGGTACAGTACTATTACACCTCTTGATCTAAATACTATACTCCTGTTGCATCGGCTCTTTTAGCTGCTGCATCACACTGTTGGCTTGTGTTCGGCTTCTGGTCTAAGACTCCTATATCCCTTTCACATCTACAGTTGTCAAGCCAGGTGTTATCTGTGCATTTTATTGTTTTCTGCCTCATTATAATACCTTATATTTTTCCCTGTTGCAATTCTTTTTGTTAGTTTTGGCCCAGGTCTCTAATCTGTTATGGCCATTTTGAATTCTGATCCTATCCTCTGTGGAATTGGCTAAAGGTAAAGATAAAGGTCTTCCCTTGAAAAGATTGTCTATTTGTGTCTGACTGTAGGGGGTGGTGCTCATCCCCAGATACTCTTCCTAAATTGGTGTCATCTGCAAATTTGATAAGCATGCCCCCATCCCATCATCCAAGTCATTGATCAAGATGTTGGAGCTAGGACAGGACCTGTGGTACTCCAGTAGTCACTTCTCTCCAGGATGAAGAGGGGCTGTGGGTGAGCACCCTTTAGGCTTGGCTGGTCAATCAGTTGCAAATCCACCTAGCAGTACCATTGCCTAGCACACATTTTATTAGCTGTTTTGCAAGAATATCATAAGAGAACTTGTCACAGACAGGCCTTACTGAAGTCAAAATATGCTACATCCACAGCATTCCCATCATCTTACATGTTTTCCATTCTATTATAGAAAAAGAAAAGATTAGTCTAATTTGACTTATTTTTTAAAAGCCCATGTTGACTTTTAGTGGTCACAGCATTCCTTTTTAAGTGCTTACAGATTCTGTGTAATGGTCTCCGTTAGAATCCTTTCTGGTATTGATGTCAGGCTGACTGAGCTAGTAATTTTTTGGGTCCTTATTCCTTCTTCCCCTTTTGAAGATGGGTACCATATCTCTTCTTCTCTATCTTCTGGGACTTGTCCTGTTCTCCAGAACTTCTCAAAGGTTATTGCCAGTAATTCTGAGATTACTCCTGCTAGTTTTTTAAATGCCCTTGGATATAGTTAATCTGGCCCTGGAGACTGGAATTCATTAAGACTAGCCAGGTATTCCTGTACTACCTCTTTACTTATTATGTGCCACACTTCCCTTAGTGAATCATCTACTCCATTTTCACCAGACTGAGCACTATTCTTATGGGAGAAGACTGAGGCAAAGATGGTGTTCAGTAGTTCTGGCTTTTCTCTGTCCCCTGTAATAATTTCACTATCTTCTCCCAACACTGCCCTTACCATTTTCTTGTTCTTCCTTTTGCTACAGACATAACCAAAAAAGCCCTTTTTATTATTTTTAACATCTTGTATAGGCCGAAGTTCATTCTGTGCTTTAGCTTTTCTGACTTTCTGCCTATACATGCCTGGCTATTAATTTGAAATCCTCCTTGCTGATTCTCCCCTTCCTCCATTTCTTCTACATGTCCCTTTTAGCTCCATTGGAAGTTCTTTAGATGTCCATCCTGATTTTTTAGACACCTCCCATTTTTCCTCCTCATTGGAACTGTTTGGAATTGTGCCTTCAGTGTCTTACTTTTAAGACTGCTCATCCCTCATGAATCCCTTTTCTTTCAGTATTCCTGACCATGGGACCATCCCCAGTATTACCCTAAGTTAACTGAAATCAGCTCTTTAAAAGCCTAGAATATGCATATTTTTAAAAAGCCTGACTATGCTTGACTCCCACTTTCTGCTGCATAATAAACTCCAGGACTCATCACACCAAACAATAAGCTCATCACACCAAACAATTTCACCATTTCTACCAAATTAACCAGGCCATCACTGTTGGTTAGCATTAGATCTAAAATAGTTGATCTTGTTTTCTCTCCCACCTTCTGGACAATGAAATGGTCTATAAGGCAAGTGTATAATTTGTTGGACTATTCTTGGCAGAGTTTGGCTTCCATAAAATATTAGAATAGTTGAAATCTCCCATTACTACTATGTATGTCCTTTCTGAATGTTTGATCATCTGTCCCAGCCATGTTTATCAGTGAAGTAGATTTCATTGCCATTGACTATGGCCTTGTGTGGGATTGCAGCATCAGAGTAAACTATTTATGCCCACAACAAAGAGAAATAATCAGAGTTTCACAGCATGTTTCAAAAGTTCCATAGATAATCCCTCAGCAGGGATATGGGATAGGCTTTCTCCGCAGAAACTCTAGGAAGGGGAAGTGGTACAAAAGGGATTACTTATATCAAGCTTAATCACAGTATATTCTAGGAAGGACCTGTAGACTGATGCCTACTGTCTCTTGGGAAAAAAACTATTTACCCAATGTGCATTTGCAGCTGACGTGTGTTCTTTGGAACTGTGTATGAAGTTGGGTGGTTTTCAATAGCTTTTGCTGCAATAATTCTCACAGGTTGTGAAGCAACCTCTTGTGCATTTTTAAAAATGCCTTGCCTTGTGGGAGAGAAAATGGTTGAAAAACCATACTTCTGTGCATATGTGTTTCTTATGCATATACATAAGGGCTAGTGTGGTTCAATGGTCTGAATGTTACATTAGCACTCAGGGAGATCAGGGTTCAAATCCCTACTGAGCAGTCACACTCTCTCAGCCTTAAAGGA
Source organism: Sceloporus undulatus (assembly GCF_019175285.1). Lineage (NCBI taxonomy): Eukaryota > Metazoa > Chordata > Lepidosauria > Squamata > Phrynosomatidae > Sceloporus > Sceloporus undulatus. The sequence continues at coordinate 154,204,631 of NC_056524.1, read as the reverse complement.
AAGAAATGGCAGGCCACCTCTGAATCAATCTTACTAAGAAAACACTGTGATAAGGTTGCTAGATGGAGGAAAACTTGACATACATCTGAAAAGATATGATGTAGAGAATGTCTTTGTTCCTACAAAGGGGCAACATATGCAGTGGGGGGGGGGGGGAAATCCTTCTTTTCTGCATACATTGAATCTACTAATTCATGTCCAGCTGAACTATTTAGGGTGGTCAAACTCGAGCACTTTCTCTCCTGAATTCAATTCAAGAGTGTTCTGCAGTTTGCTGTGATACTTTGAACAATTATTTCACAGATAAAATCTCTCAGATAAGAGCAGATTTAGGAGATTATTGCATGGGAAGATGAAGAAGAAGAAGAAGAGAAAGAAAGAAAGAAAAGAGGAGAACAAGTGACTTACCCCTGCTGGGATACAGTCACTTATATGATGCAGCCAGGAATTATCACATGAAAAAAGTCACCCATGCTGCCAGGCGACTGCATCCTGGCTGCATCCCAGCTCCCAGCTGCACCCAGCCAGCCAATTTGCAAACATGGCCGTGTTTGCAAATTGGCTGGCTGAGTGCAGTTGGGAGCTGGGATGCCACTGGGATGCAGTCACATGGTGGCATCAGTGGCATTTTTTGTGTGACAATTCCTGGCTGCATCTCATAAGTGACTGTATCCCAGCAGGAGTAAGTCAGGTGTTTTTGCATGCGATAATCTCCTTAGATACCATCATTATAAGCAGAAGCTGACAATGGGCTGTCGAGCAACTCTGCGTGTAGGATTACACATGATCAGTTTCAGTTGGTGAGTATAGCAGATGTGGACAAACTGCTTGAATAAGTAAAGAAGACAACCTGTTCCCTCAATCCTGGTGCTCCGTGGCTGGTTATCCAGGGAGGAGTTGCAGTTAATTTTATTAATGCATCGTATGAAAGGAAAGTTTAAAACAAATGTTGATAGGGCCTCTTCTAAAAAAGCCCTCCCTATACTCTTTGGACTTTAATAACTATAGAAGAATATTGAAAGTTCCTTTTTTGTGCTAGGTGACTGAGAATTTTATTGCACCTGTTTTTGTCTCCATTACGGGTACAGAAAGTGGACGCTCGTGTGTGCGCACAACCTGTCAAAAACAGAATTTACCAAATGCCAAAGTGTCCTCCAAAAGGCCCCATTCTGACCCCCGCCACCAGGCTGTCCTGCTTCAGTGCTGAGACGCGTGAAATGTTCTGGTCAGAAGTCTTCCGACTGAGCAAAATGGAACCCATCAGCACTGAAGCAGGATGGCTTGGTGCCAGGGGACAGAACAGGGCCTTTTGGAGGATGATTTGGCATGCGGTAAAATCCGTTTTTGATAGGTCACGCATGCACACAAGCGTCCACTTTCCGTACCTGTAATGGAGCCAAAAATGGGTGCGATAAAGTTCTGAGAGAGCATTTACCTTCCAACTCCAGGCAGTCTTGGACTGCCTTCAGAGCAGGAAATAAAACTTAGAGAACTGTGGTCCCCTCAGTGGATGATATTCACCTGAGAATTGACATTGTCTCTGTACCAAGTTCAGAAATTTCAGTTAGTGAAAAAACATGTCAGCCAGATTGGTTACTGGTGCATATATGAGTGAGCATATTGCACTTATTTTAAAATCACTCCACTGGCTGCCAATTAGTTTCTGGGCAAGGTATGAAGTGTTACTTGTTACCTCTAAAGCCCTACATGATTCTATAGTTTGGGTCCAGGTTACCTGTGCGATTGCCTTCTCCCATAAAATCCATCCTGTATACTCAGTTCTTCTGGGGGACATGTACTTCAAATCCACAAAAGTACTGCCAGAGTTTCTTCATAGTTTGGTTTATTACTGTCGGTATATGACTGACACCAAACTCTATCTCTCCTTTCCATCTAAATCCAAGAGGTTTTTCTACTTCCAAATCAGTTCCTGATAGCAGTAACAACCTGGCTGAGGGTGAACAAATTCTGGCCAACACAGAGGTGCTCTTGGGAAGTCAGAAGCCAGAGCAGGAAAGAGGAATTCAACCTTGCACTGGATGATATTATAAATTAGATGAAGACTCAAGTTTGCACTATGAGTGTACTCTTAGATTCAGCCTTGGACATGGCTGTCCATTTTTTCAGCCATTACCACAAGTGCCTGTGCATAGCCAGAGGAGCTTCTGCACCAATGATGGCACCCTCGTTTTGGAGATGTTAGATTTGGCCACTATGATATATGCCTTGGTTATATGTTATTTGGACTACATGGGCTGCTTTGGAAAAATACTGGGAAACTACATCTGGTGCCAAATGCTGTGGTCAAATGGTTGACTTGAGCTAGTTGAAGACTGTGTATGACTCTGTTGCTTGCTGTAACAAGTCCAATGACCAAACATCTTTTTCTAGCACAACTGAAAACATTAGTAATGAACAATAAAGCTTTAGTGACTTGGGATCAGGCTATCTGAAAGACTGTATTCTTCTGCATGGGCTTTAAGATCTTCATGAATGGTCCTTCTCTTAGTCTGAGCATCATCAGAGGTCTGTTTGGTGGGGCAATGTGTGGCTCCTAGAGATCATGAAGAGATTTTATGTTTGCTTTATTTGGGTGGTAGTGATGGTGGGAAGCCTAACCCTACAAGGTCTGGTGGTGGAGTTTAGGAAATTCTCCACTCCTATTTTAATAGTACATTGTTTCTATTTTATTCTAGTTTGCTTCCTTGAGAAGTCTATTTTATGAAAGAGGATATGATTTAATAGATGTCATGAAAGGAAGAAGGACAGGGAGGGAAGAGGAAAATTGAGGTACACCAGTGGAGGTGGAATCTCCACGATGCACATTTCTGGGTGAGAAATCCAGTGAGAATTGGCTTGAGGTAGGATGATACAAAAATCTTTATTGGTTTACTTTTCTGTCTAATAGTTGCCATAGAGAATATTATAGCTGTACTGTACTATAATAGTGTTTAATGCCTACTATGAGAGAGTTTTCAGTTTAATATCATAATTCTAGACGAAGGACAAAAACAGGCTGAGTGACAGCACTGTGAAGGCCTAGCTGCATTTATATGACCTGTGCACAGTTTCTAGACTTCTTTAAAAAGAACCGGGATTTGCTAAAAAAAAAAAAGCAAGAGATCAACTGAAGTATAAATTTAAAAAGCAGGAAGCTGAGGACATGTGAACCCAGCTTTAAGGTAAAAATATCACATTACGTTTCAAGTACTGTATATTAATATGAAGGTGTCACGCTGGCCACCTAGCTGCAGAGTGGAAAGACAGGACAAGTTCTCCACTAATGTTTGCCTTGGGAGATTTTCCTTGAAGTTTTCTATTTTATTTTAAAATCTTATTGTAAAGGAGTTTTGTAATTATGTATCTGCAGAATGACAACAAAATGTCATTTGGAAAGAAAATGGAGTACACTAAGTGGAAAAACACACACACAAACCCCTCAAAACTACTGTAAATTAAAATATATAAAAAGACCAAAAACAAATAAAAAGTTGTTTGCTTTTCACCAGTAAAGATATGGTTTTCTAATATTGGTTTAAACACTATAGTGGAATTAAAGAGGTGAAGCTGAGCCTATTAATTTTAAAAGTGAAAGTAGTAGTATATTGGTTTCAACATAGGTTTTCAGGAATTTCCTCAGACACACTTGGCAACCCTGTAACAAAGCATTGGTCATTCTACTTCATGAGCAATAGAAATGTTAAGTCAAAGGCTTTCATGGCCGGCATCCCTAGTTTTTTGTGGTTTTGGAGGGCTATGTGGCCATGTTCTAGAAGAGTTTGTTTCTGACATTTCGCCAGCGTCTGTGGCTGGCATCTTCAGAGAATGAAGATAGAAATGTTCTCTTTGGAAAAGGCTGCTATGAGATGCAAAGATAGGCTTTCCCTTGTTCTCCAGTTCTGTGGTCAGAAGATATTTCTAATAGGTTCAGGTCACCAAACAGCCTTTGGCAATGTTAGTCACTGATTTCGTAATGCCTCCTGCCCAGGCTTCAGATGGGATCGGAATTGAAACAATCTGCCAAAGGAAAACAAGTCAAAATTAAACCCTGGTGCAAAGCAAGAACTTTTTTTGGTGTGTGTCTCTCACTACCCCCTTCTTTCTCATATTTTAATGGATATACAGCTGCAGAATGACTTATATCTCACTTCTCTTGTGTCATTAACCAGGAGGGTAGTTTAAGAGAGGGGGAAGGGAGATGTCCCCACAGAAATCTTATTCATATGTTTTATTATATGCTCTAGCACGGGCACCACTTTAGTTTAATGGTGTGTTGGATGAAGGTACAAATTTATAGCTAAAGGTTTACATCACAGACAGCTGGAATGAATAACAATAAATTAATTTAAAGTGCTAGAAAAGTGTTCCCCATAGTATATGGTGCCTATGTGCTCCAGGCCAATAATTTATAAATGTGTGTCTTTTATAATCTTGATCTAAAGTCTTGAAAGCAGCTAGTTAAAAAGCAGTCACATGGCATAAATTATTTTTATTAATATTTCAATTGCGTGATAAGGGTGGGCAATCACAGTTATTAGCATGAGTGGGCTTTCATTTATAACCGGGACCCTAGGCCGTTTGTAGCCAAACTCAGAGGTACCATCAATATTCACATCATGGGCACCATTTTCTAAGTGGAGACATGTATAACCTCTGTCCCACTACAGTAGCCTGGTGTGAAAAATCCCATAGAAGGGGCCTAATCCAAACTGCACTTCTCCCCTTGATATGAATGAGATTAATACAAGCGCATAATAGATATTTTTCCTTCCTTCCTCTCTGATTTATATATGTTCTGACATTGAGGGAAAGGTGAAGAAAAAGACAGTTCTCCATCTTGCTTGACAGATGTCAGGCTACTAGCTTCCTACATTTCCAGCGCAGGGAGTTACTGCTTTGGAAATGCTTCTCTGTAGCCACCTATTAATGGGCCAATTATTTGAGGGTTTGAATCCCATGAACAGGGTTGCAGGATGTCACCAAGAGATAATGGAGGCAATTGACCACTCAGATTATTTTGGCCTATAAAAGCCAAGATCATTAACTGGAAACTAGGGATGTAAAGAAATTTTGTCAGTGTTTCATTTATGGTTGGCTTCCAGAAAAAAGCAGCCTATCAAGAACTCTTAACCTCTCACAAAAGATCTCAATTCTGGGACTTTTTCTCCCGCTGTGCTTTGTTCAGTTTGTGCAAAAATTTCTCTAGTGTCATTTCCATTCTAAAACTAAGTGCACCCCCTACACACACGCAGCAAATAAAAAAAAGATGTGTTGGCTGCTCACAAAGATGCAAACAACCAGTCCAGCAGATCAGTTTTTGAATACCTGTATATACTCAACTATAAGTCGACCTCATGTATAAGTCGAGGGCAGTTTTTGAGGCTAAAATTATGGATTTTGATATGACCTGTGGATAAGTTGAGGGTAAAATTTAGGGGCAATGTAACAAAGGATCTAAAGGATAAAATAATGCCAAAAAACCTTACAAAATGCAAAATACCAGCAGGCATAACTGTTCGTACTCATACTAAAGGCTGAATGGATGAGAGAGTAATGGGGGGGGGGGGGGTGAGTGCGACATATTCCATTCTTGTCTTTCGCCAAGGGATGTTTCCTTTTTTGGTAAGAGCTAAAGTAGAGTACTTACATTGACCCGTGGATAAGTTGACTCAGGTTTTTGGGGATCTATTTTTTGTCTAAAAATTCTAGACTTATACATGAGTATATACAGTACTACATGCAACAAGCCAGCCATTTTAAATTTTGTGAATTTGAAGACATGTATAAAAATTGGTTTTGAAAATGTGCAAATTCTTTTGGAGACGAACCAAATAAAATTTAAAAAATCTTGCTACCATGTAGTGAGTTGGATTTTTGTTTTTTGTTTTGGACAGTTCCTCATTCAGAGCGTGAGGACAAACAAGGTTACAATTTAGATCCCTTAGGAGAAATGCTATAATCCTGAACTCTCTTCTAAACACAATCCTTTGAATTTGGAGGTAAACCTTATCGATATTGGGTCTTTATTGCTGTGTTCATTCAAGTCATTTCTGATGCCAAGATTTGTTCAGAGGAGTTTTGCCTCTGAAGCTGAGAGAGTGTGACTTGCGCAAGGTGACCCAGTGGGTTTCATTGCCGAGTTGGTAATAGAACTATGTTCTCCAGAGTTGCAGTCCAACACTCAAACCACTATGCTATGCTGGCTCTCAATATTGGGTCTACTTCCCAACTAATTATACTCAGGCTTGCAATATCACTTGTGATCACCTTCATTAAAATCAAGAGACCCCCCATTATCCATTGAAATTTATTTGCTGTGTTAGTTTCAACATACAGGCACATAGAGTAGGCTTGATTTGGCTGCGGAAGCTACTTCTGAAGGCAATTTGACTTTGCTTTTAAGAGGAGAGCCTCACTTTTGGAATGATGTCAGAGGATTAAAGAAAAGTCTTGCCTGCAGGCAAACAAATGTGTACCAAAAAGAAAGAAAAGAAAAGTTAAAGAAAAAGAGAACGGCAGGATGAAGGCCAAGCCAGAAGCTGGCAGCTTTTAGAATAAGACTAGCATTTTGTAGTGCCTTTGTTATTGTTGTAGAAACCAAAGCCCTTCTGTCAAAATTCTAGAGAATGGGTCATTTAAAAAATAATCACAATTTAAACCAAGACCCAGAGCTGCATTTGGATTTTTTTTTTAAATTGCAACATCCAGAATCCCCCAGCCAGCCTGATCAATGCTGGGTAAATCTGGAAGTTGAATGTCCACCCCAAAACAAACAAACAAACAAACAAAAACCTCAACACTTCCAGCCTCTGAGCTAAAGTGTCAGGATAGAGAGACTTCATTTTGAGTAGTATTCATGGCTAAGAGGGTCCCCTGGAAATATTTTCTGTTGCCTGTCCTTCTGCACTGGAGCTCCTCCCAGCAATTTAAGGAAATTTCTGTGAGGACTTTGAATGGCTAAGAGTTTTGGGGCTATCTGCATGGGCCAGAAGGTCCACGTTCCCCATGGCTTCACATAGTTCTATTTGGATGATGCAGTACATTAGCCCCAGGCTGGGATTGGGCAGACTACATGTGGATCTGTTGGATCCAGCCTGATCCCAGGACAAAGGGGAAAACAACCTGCTGTTTGCTGCGGAGTTTCATGAAAAATCCTTGGCAAACCCTGGCAGCCCAGATGGCCCCACGTGCTCCTTATCTCTTTCTGCCATTGCCACTGCTGGCAACAGGGGTCTCCCTAATAGTGGCAGTGGTGGAGAGCAGTAAGGGACATAAAGTTGTAGTGAATCCATGGTGCTGCGATGAACAGGTTTTCTTGACATGTTTCTTCAGAGACGGATTGCCATTGCCATTGCCATTCTCTGAGGCTGAGTATAACTTGCCCAAGGGCACCCAGGGGGTTTCCATAATTGAGCAGGGATTCGAACCCTTATACCAGGGTCATGGTCCAGTGCTCAAATCACTGTCCCACACTGGTTCTCATTACAGATTGATTAATTTAACAAAGGAGCCATAGCTCTGAGTTTGCAAGATCAGAGCAGAATTGTTGATGAGGGTGGCTCTTAGAGAGGTCTCATTTATGAACTGAAGGTGACTTGATAATACAGGATAACAACAGCAATTATTTACCACTGCCCCCTCCTATCCAAGCCTTGGTGGCGCAGTGGGTAAATGCCTGTACTGCAGCCATTCACTCAAGACCACAAGGTTGCGAGTTCAAGACCAGCAAAAGGGCGCAAGCTCGACTCAGGCTTGCATCCTTCCGAGGTCGCTAAAATGAGTACCCAGACTGTTGGGGGCAAATTAGCTTACTTGCTAATTAGCTTACTTGCTGTTCACCGCTATGATCTTTGGAATAGCGGTATATAAATAAAACAAAATTAATTATTATTATTGTTGGATGACCATTGAGATAGATTTCTTTTCAAATACCAATGACTGCCGAAATACGGCGATCTGCCAGCGCTGCTCTTTGCTGCGCGAGGGAGCTGCTGCGTGCAAACCGCGCGACTCCCTTGTGCAGCAAAAAAGGAGCTCCAAAATGGAGCTCCTTCTCGCGGCGCGGCTATGATGCCGCGAAGCGCCGCTGGCGCACTCGCGGCATCATAGCCGCCGTGACACGTGTGGAAGCACAGTGTCCGCTACGTAAAAATGGCGGCGGCTGTCTGGAACGGCTGCTGTCATTTTTTATGCGCAGAGCGCATATTAGGGTTAGGGAGGTGCGGAAGCACCGCACCTCCCTAACCCTACTACGCGCTCTGCACGTACTTTAATGGCGGTGTGTAACCTGCCAATATAACCCTTTCCTGTCCTGAGACATCTCCCTCTTCTAAACAGGTTCCTGTTCAACCAGCAATTTTTATGACTGAAGATGCCAGCCATAGATGCTGGTGAAATATCAGGAATAAACTCTTCTATAACATGGCCACATAGCCACAAAAACCCACAAAAAACTAATTTTCATGTAATGTATACATACAAGTCTTAGTATGGATGTTGTACAATGCAAGCAACTTGGCGACATTCTCTGAGTCCCAGAGTCCCAGAAGCAGTGGCAGTTGTTATGGAAATACTGACATTAGCATTTTGTTCGTGAAGACAATACATTCATGATTTCCTATCATTTGCTTATGGCAGATTCATCAAAATATTATTCATGCATTCTCCCCCACCTCCGCCTTTGAATAATCACATCTTCCAGTAACCAACTCAGGTGCTGAGTGCTGGTGAGTATGGAGCTAAAACAGGGTTACTCAAACAACAGTTTGTGAGAAGATTTGATAAATTCATGGAGCCATCAATGGCTGCTAATCAGGAAAGCGATATATATGACATCCAGTATCACAGGAAGTTTGCCTCTATATCACCTCATTTAACAACAGAACAATACACAGACCAACATGTACATTGCTTCCTCTCAACCAACATTATATATATATTCCCTCTGTTCCATGCCAGCATTATCTGACAATGCCAGCCACAGCTGCTGGTGAAACATCAAGAATAAACTCTTCTAGAACACGGCCTCGTAGCCTGAAAAACTATGGATGCCATGTTATTCTTGATGTTTCACCAGCAGCTGTGGCTGGCATTGTCAGATAATGCTGGCATGGAACAGAGGGGATATATATACACTGTTTGTTGATATATCTACCTCACCAGCAAGGACTAGTCAGGTCAGTCCACATCAAGCAATCAATCCAAATGAGAGTCCAAAAGGAAGCTCCAAAAGCATAGTCTGCAAATGGAACAAGGTCTGAGGTTAGATCCATGTCAGTAGTGCAATGAAACTGCTTCAGATTTTAATCTGAATTTTAAAAGAACTATCAAAGGTGTCAGTCTCCTTTGTGAGCTAGTGTCATGTAATGGTTTGAGTGTTGGGCTATGACCCTGGAGACCAGGGTTTGATTCCCTACTCACCCATGGAAACCCATTGGGTGATCTTGGGCAAGACACACAATCTCAGTCCCAGAAAACGCTGTGATAGGTTTGTGTTTGGATTGCCATAAGTCAGAAATAACTTGAAGGCACAACACCACCACCTCATTTGAAGATAGGATTCAGCACATTGGACAGCCCCTTTAAAGTTCAGACTAAAACTCAAAGTTGATTGACCACCCCAACTAACATGGAGTCCACCAGCTGCCATTGATAAGGATGGGACATTTTCTTTTCAACTCACCCTAAATAAAGCAGTACTCTTGTGCTCCTTTAATAACAGCACAGTAAAGCAGACAACCAGTGTGGTATCTCAAACATTTTAGAGAGTCATGTTCTTTGAATTCACCAGAATGCCCTTCATGATAGAGTCTGGAAGGCTCCCCGGGAAGGACATTCTACATTAGTCATTCAACATGTAGGAAGGCCCTTGCCTATGTCTCTGGCTGCTGAACTTCAATTGATTGAAATGTGGGCACAGAATAGAGCTTCTGATGTTGGTCTAAATACGTAAGGAGACAAACCTGGGGGAAGACTGTGTATTTTGGCCCTAGATTTTGGAGGGCTTTCTATGAAAAGGCCAGAAATTTGAATGGGGTTTGGAATCAGACCACCAGGCAATGAAGTTCCAACAACATTGGAATAATGACCTCCCACCAGCTGACCTCTGTGAATAGTTTAATCATTGAACCAAGTGATGTTTCTGAAAACTCTTCAAAAGGTTGACCCTGATAGAACTCTGATATGGATGTTACTAAAGCATGAGTGGTCATTGTCAAGTCTGTCTTCTCTAGAAATGCTGCCACCCCATAAGAGGCTGGCATTTGTGGCTGCCTGTGGCATCTAGCTATGCTAGTACAAATAAGTGATTCTACCATATCCTCTAACAATCCTAGTTTGGCAGGGACAGTCCTGATTTATCCTTTGCTGTCATACTTTTTCAACTGCTTTTGAAATGCCTTAGTTTCTCCCTTTGTCTTCAGCTGCTGCAAACTAAGATCAGAGTGAAAAAGTGCACTCAGCTTAGCAGGGAGGAAAGGAGTAGAGGGGCAGAAGCTTGCTCTTCCCAACAGGTTCAGGCAAAGACAAATTGCTGCAGCCTCCCCTACATGTGTGTTCTTCTTCATTAATAGCTTTTGTCATCTTGCCAACACTTTGCTAGGTCATATATGTTCCAGTTTTCATCTGCGAAATGCTGGAGAGTATATTCTGAGCTCTTTGGAGGAAGGATGGTATGTATAGTGGGCCCTTGGTATCACTGGAGTTTTGTTCTGGGTCACCACCACCACCACCACCACCACCATGGTGAATACCAAAATCCATGGATGCTCAAATCCCATTACATGCAATGGCATAGTAAAATAGTGTCCCTAATATAAAATGGCAAAATCAAGGTGTGAGTTTTGGAATTTTGTTTTTGAAGCCTATGAGGCTTTCTACATCGGCATTTGGGACGTCCGGAGGACGTCCCATTTTAAAAAAGGGGCGTCTCTTCTAGACGCCCCTGGGCCTAGTACGGACTCTGTCCGTACAAGATGGCGCCGGCCCTTCTACATGGCCGGCGCCATCTTTGTGTATCGGACGCTGAGCATCCGTACACGTCGCGTCCTTTGTGACGTAGCGAGTGCGCCCCTGGCGCCTTGCTACGTCGCAAATGCGACTGAAAAAGAAGCTCCATTTTGGAGCTTCTTTTTCGGTCCACGCAGGAGCCGCGCCATGTGGAGGCTCCGGCTCCCCCGCGGACCTACTGGCGGCGGCGGCGGCGGTCTGTACCCCGCCATAGATGGTTAATCTGTGGATGCAGAATCCATTAATATGGAAGGCTGACTGCAATAGCAACCATTTAGAAATTGACAGCCAATGTACCTTTAAATATTGGATTTGGGGGACAAAACACAGATGCCTTCAGGCCTTGCTTGTGATGCTTTCCAAAGGGATTCGGCTGGGCACTGCTGGAAGCAAAAGGCTAGGCTAAACAAACCTTTGGACTGATCAAGCAGGACCATTTTTCATGTTAACCTGCACTGGTGTCTGTGGGTATGGGAGAAGAAGAAACAGCACATGAATGCAAATGCGCAAAAGAATCTGAACCTGTTTGTACCAGTGTCAGAGAAAACTGAGAAGAGAGGCCAGGAGAGACTAGGAGAGAGAGGAGGGGGCGGAGAGGATGTTGGAATGATGGGCTAATAGAATGACTGCACTGACAGCCATGCCACACAAGAATAGTAGACATCAGGGAAATCAGTTAAAGCCATATTGATTCCCTTTAGAGGTGAGAAAAAACAGATGCAGTCAGCTGCCAGGGAATGGTTTTGTACAGGAGCTGCAACCTCACTCTGGTTTTCTTTTATTAATGATTTTCATTTCTTCCAAAGACCGCAAAGTTTTTTTTTAAAAGCACCACCATCTGCCCCCTCTTCTTGCTCCCCCTTTTAGTAATAGGAGACACAATCAAAGGAGGCCCAGGAAAAAAAAGGAAGTAGTGCATTCACAAAGCCAACCGTACCCTCAGGCAATGGAGGAAAGGAAGATGGATAAAAAGAGCAAGAGAGAAAAGGGGGAGAGAGAAGCAAGGGAGGGAGACTAAAACCCAGTCCTGATGCTTTTTCCAAGCACAGTTCACCTAATCAGCTCCAGAGCTCCCTGCTCACAGCACTAGAAAACAGAGCACATCAAATCCATATCACTTCCCTGTTGATGCTTCTTTGTAAGTAATGCTCTTCTTACCAGTACCCAGGAGAAAGAAAAGAATGTGCTTTTCAAATAAAATTCTGGTTGTCGTTTTCAGTCTTGTACACTCATATGGAAAAGAAATCAGGACAACGTTAACATTTCACAGATGAAATCAGGGATGTTCTTAAGTAATTCCATCATGCCTCTTCTTACACCACTTTCTGAGAGGAAGTGCAGACACACACCAACATATACTCACACACTATACATTACTGAAAGCTCTACTCTTAACTGCTGTGTGTTGCATCTGTTTACTCTGCAGCAGTCTGTCCTGCTGTGTTAGTAAACTGTCTGTAATGGTTTCCTTTAAAAAGAAACCAAACAGCTACTTAAGAATGCTTAAATCTCTTAGAGTGTTCAATATCCCAGTGGACTGGGATATACTTAGGAGTTCATTGCTCAGCATTTTAAACTGGCTCCAGCCTCCCGAGCTGAAGTCGGGACACAGGATGAAAGAGGGGTTTATCACACACTAAATTGCTGAATTACTGGCCGCCATCAGCCTGGGTTCCAGCCATTTTTAGATGTCAGAAAGCTTTCTGACTTCTAAAAAGTGCTGATGGAGCACAGCTTGGATGCAGCTAGAACCTGGGCTGATGGCGGTTGGTGGTTCAGTGGCGATTTAGTATGCAATAATCCCTGCCTCCATGCCATGTTCCGACTCCAGCCTGGGAGTCTGGAACCGATTGAAAATACTGAGCAATAAGCTCCTTACTTATTACAGAGGGAAGACATTTACCCAGCATTGCTTGGATTGATGTTGATTCTTTCACTTGTGATTTGAGTTAACCCAAAAATTGGACTGATAGCACCTATAATCCTTAATATCTGTTTCATACCAAGTTCCATGAAAAATAGACCAAAACCAGCAATATTCTTTTTTTAAAAGCTGATGTTGGTAAATCAGCCTCAAATATGCACATTACTCCCAAGGTTGGAGAGATAAACATTCACTGTCTATTAATGGTTAGAAGATCTCCATGCTTTTCTAGTCACATATTAGCTGATGGATTGAGTCCAAATCCATGCTACAGCCTTGGTTTTGGCCATCAGGTCAATAGACTCAATCAAGGAAGCCACAGTTCTGAATTTGCAAGACCTGAGCAGGGCTATTGCTAGAAGGATGACTTCGAGATCTCTCATTCATAGGTTGTCGTACGTCGAAGTCAACTTAATGACTTTTTAGAACAAAGAACAATTTAGGAGTTAAGTATTTAGAATACATTCTAGAAAATAATTACCCATTTACAGAAACAAAACACAAAGGAAGCTTATAATCTCAAATATCTTCAGTGATTTCATGGCAGAGAAATCAAAGGTCCCATACAGACAGGCCAAAATAAAGCTGCTTTGGATCACTTTGGAGGTATGCTGTTTAAAGGATGCATGAGGCCTAAGAGTCCGGAAGTCGTGCCAAAACCATCCTAAGGACTGGAGCACAGCATTGGCACAGCTTCTGACTTCTTAAAATGCATGTATCATTTAAACAGCATACCTCCAAAGTGACCTGAAGCAACTTTATTTCGGCCTGTCTGTATGGGGCCAAAGACATTTTTTCAAATCCTACTGTTACAAACAGAATCCCCTTTCTTTTTCAGTGGGCGTTCAGACCTCCACCCCACCTCAAATGCTGTATTTGACCACAGTTCCTGCCTTAAACACATTCAGTGGAATATGAGGAGACGAAGATGCAATTTTCAACTGAATCAAAGGAAATGTACATTGAGCCCAATGTTCTCCACATGCTATGTACATGTTGCACTTGCAGAAGTGCCATATTAGCCAGTTAACCAGACGTTACCTAGATCTGAGTTATAGCACCAGATTTATTAATTTGCACCATTAGCTGAATTCAGTTCCTAGCTTATTCATTTGTTTCCTTCCTTCATTTACAGGCTTTATTCTGCCAAATCATTTTGTGAGAAATGAGCCAGTATCTGTCTTTCATTGTATTCAGCCAATAAATGAAATGTCAGGTATAAGTGAAATTTAGGGGGGCATAGATATTTCAAAAATAGTAGGGCAACGTACCCTTTCAGAGACAGCGTGATGTAGTGGTTTGAGTGTTAGACCAGGATTTTAATCCCTGCTTGGTCATGGAAGCTCACTGAGAGACCTTGGGAAAACCAGGCTTTCTCAGCCTCAGAGGAAGTCCAGAAAAAAACCCCTCTGAACAAATCTTGCCAAGAAAACCCTGTGGTAGGTTTACCTTAATGTTGCCATAAGTCAGAAATGACTTGAAGGTACACAACAACAGCAAAGCATGCCCTTTGTCTGAAGGAGACGTCCCTTGTTCATTTAGAGTCTTTGTTGTTTTTCCTAGTGGGGCAACTGTAAAGCCCTATGCTTCTCTTTTGGCCTTTTGGAGAAAAAAATGTTAATATGAAATGAAGTTCCTTAGGTCTAACAAAAATGCTAGGGGACAGATGGGAAGCACTATAGTTATCGGATTAAGCCTTGGCCTTATCTGTTCATTGCCTGTACTAAATTAAGGATGGTCATTGACTTCAAGGACTAAAGAGAGATCAATGCAGTTTGACACAGTCTTGCATATTTGTCATTGCCCTACTTTGGTTTTACATGTACAAACATGAGCAGGAATTCTTATCAGCTCCTAAAAAATAATTTTGGGTGCCAAATTTTAGAACCAATACCTAATTGTTAGCAATTCTAGTTTCCTAGACAACCAAATAATCCCTGCAAACACTGGGAGGGAAATCCTGCTCTTATGGCAAAATTCCCACTCTCCAGCAGCAGTAGGATTTTATCCCAGGAAACCAAATATGGTTGTGCAGGAATGCTGCTAATTGTAGTGATATTAGACTTTCAGAAAATGATTGCATACCCATATAGGATCCTAACCTCAATCTCACATGGGAAAATGGGTTTAGATAAACATTCCTCCAAGATTTGCTGCTAGAAGAAAATTCCTGCAATTCCCGCATTCACAAAGTTTATTTGTTTAAACTCTCTATGCTTTACAGATAACAGTTTTAAAACACATAGATGATGCAGATTTAGAGTGATTATCTGTTTGGTAAAAGTAGCAAAATGTAATGCTGAATATTATTAATTTTATTATTTATATCTCATGATCACTTCAGGAAAAAACATGAGATGAAGGGCTCAGCTATAATGGCCAGAATATTCTGTGCTACTCCTGAAGTATTCTGGCGCAGAAGCTGGATTCCTCTCATTACCTCTGCACTCCGCAGTGATGCCAGGTGGCTGTTTACACAGCATCACACTGTGCTGCCTACTACCATTGCGGCTGGCACAAGTTACTCCCTCTGAGGTAAAAAAAACCAAGGTGCCAGAATCAATCACATGGCTGGATGTCTCACTGTGACCTCAGAGGGAGCAACTCATGCCAGTGGCATTGGTGCTAGGTGACACAGTGGGATGCATGTGTATACAGCCACCCAACATTACCACGGGATGTTCAGATTTCCCTTCAAAGTCTGCAGCAAAAGGTGTATTTTAAAAATCCAATTTAGGCAGGGAAAAGGCAGATTCGACGTGGAACTGGCCTTCTCTCATGATGACTGTCTGCATTCGAATCAGGACTTTGAACCTGTGTCGTATAGACAGGTCATGTTGAAGGTGGTGGGAAACCAGTTTAAATGGACATGCACAAAGAGAGAGATCTAGGCAGTTTACACCTTTCACACAGAGGCCTTGAATAGGATGGGAAAACAATATTTTGCTCCCTCCACAAAAAAGTCCAGTACAGAACTGAGACTTAATATTTGATATGCAACGGGAACAAAAATCTTTCAAGCTCTTTGTCTTCAAAACATTTACTTATCTCGCTGAATGCTCTGTCAGAATTGATACTATGGGATTTGAAACATAATCATTTGAGATTTATAACTATTTATGGGCACATATTTCATTATTAAATGCAACACTTCAGTTCATCGTTAATTGAAAAATGAGCTCATTACTTATTCTCATTTGCAAATCCAGACTGATATGGCAGGAACCGGAACTTTGTTTATCCCCAGTGTTTCCAACAATTATATGTAAGATCCTTAGATGAGTCCAGATAGGCAGAAGAAGAAGAAGTATCATCTTCCAAACCTCCAAGTCTACCCAGGGTATGATCGAACCAAAGATAACCCTTTTGAAGTAAAACAATTTCATTACAAATGTAAAGAACCTCTCTCTCTCTCTCTCTCTCTCTCTCCCCCCCCACCTCCTTTTTTATAGTGATGTGGATCAAAGATATTTGAAAGAGTTTTTATTTTTCTGGATGATGTTCACTTTTCTGTCTGGTGCACTGGTGGGTTTATATTGCATACTGGATATTGCTGTCACTCCTTACAATTGTGAAGATTATGTGCTGTTAGGGAGGTATGGGCATGGCTTCCTTCATTTCCATCATCCTGCTAATTCCTTCCTTGGAATTAACCCCACCCTCTAAATCTTGTTAAGAACAGGGCAGTTATGTAAGGGTAGGTTGGGGACAAACCTGATTTGTAAGACT
This sequence comes from Sceloporus undulatus, assembly GCF_019175285.1. Lineage (NCBI taxonomy): Eukaryota > Metazoa > Chordata > Lepidosauria > Squamata > Phrynosomatidae > Sceloporus > Sceloporus undulatus. The sequence continues at coordinate 154,187,971 of NC_056524.1, read as the reverse complement.
GTTCTGCATGTTTTTCTGTTATTTCTCATCTTGGCAGCTTCTGCAGTTCATCTAATTGCTTTGTATTGTTACTCAGTACGAAATGGGAACACAACACTCTCACCTTTGACAAAGTTTGCCAGATAGGTTTTAATTTTTAGGGATGCTTCTGGGAGCCAGCTTGACCAATGGAAAGGGGCATATACCCTGCTTACAATCACAGATCTATCTCAATTCAGGCAGCCCATCAGTTTCTGGAATTTTACCTGTTACTGAGTATGTCTACATGGGCTGAATAAAACAGTCTCATTTAGTTTTCAAAGTGAGCTGTCCAAATGATGTACGGGATAATTGGGACCAAATCTGGCCTTTTTCATCACCTCAGGGTTTTAATCCAGAGAAAAAAGTGGGGATTAATTATACCAGTTTTCAGTGGAAAATAAACATATTCATGTATGTATGTGAGCTGTGCTCCATAGCAATGGTGTGAGACTGGAGACAGGAGTTTGGAAATATGTATATTTGCATGCATGGAGGGCAGAAGAAAAATTTTTGGAGTGGCCATGGCTAAGTGGCCACATACTGCAGTTTATTGGATTGTTGTGGACAGTTCTCCCAAACTGCTTCAATGTGCATTGTGATCATGAAGACAAGCACATGGTTGTTGTGGATCATGGTAACCTGGAGGTAAGCTGAGTTTTCCTGTGCCCATATAATAGTTATGTAGATACTTGCAAGTCAAGCATCTATTTGCAGCCATATGTGTAAGAACCTTAAAAAAAAAAAACTTTGGCGGGATACAGACTGGCAAAATGTAGTGTAGCGGTGGCAGCAGTAGGGTTAGGGAGTGTGCACCATTCAGATGTTTCTTAACCCTAGTACGTACTAGGGTTAGCCTAGTACGTACTAGCGGTGGCAAAATGGCGGCGCCCTGTCTACATGGGCACCACCATTACGACGTGATGGATGCATAGTGTCCACACGTTGTGCCCCCTTGTGACATCGCGAGTGTGCCATTGGCGCACTGCGACGTCACAAGGGTGCTGCAGAAAGAACCTGCTTTTTGAGGGTTCTTTTTGCCGTGCGAGGAAGTTGCGTGGTTTGTCCACTGTGGCTTCCTCACGCGGCAAAACAAGGCGCCGGCAGACCGCCCTTTTTGGTATAGTGCCTTTCATTACTATAATAGTTATGTAGATCAAATGAAGGCAGACTCTCTCCCATCCCAGTATGCTGGCCACCTCCCCTTTTTGCTTGCTTCCAATGTGTTTCATATTTCTTTGGAAATATATTGATTTGTTTCAAATGCTCCAAGTCAGATGTGAATCGGGCTCCTTTGCTTAGTCTTGAAGGGAAAATGTGCCCCAGGATCTAACTCAAAGAGAAATCTTTCTCAGCTAATTCAAAGAGGAATGGGGCAGAGCTAGGAAATAAGCATCCACAGTGACCAAGGGACTGTAGGAAAGAAACTCACACCTGTTTTCGGGCGAGCACTGTATACAGATGTTCGTGAGCTAAGACTCAGAGCCTGTAATTATTTTATTGGAGGGTACAGATATAGTGTACATGACTAAGGCTGGTCTGAATATATTCCTTTCACTTTGGGGTATTAGGATGCCATGTGCTTGAAGGGTGGGTGGATAGTTGGTTTCTTTTGAAAGCTGAGGGCAAGTGCTTATAATTTTGAAGGTAGATGGCAGCTTACCATTCCAGAAGAGGTGGCTGAAGAGTTCTCTTATTTAACTTTATAAACTCCAAATATTTGGTGACTCGTGGATCAAAGATTGAGGCATCAGAGCAGCTTGAAGACATTATTTTGTACATCCAAAAGACCTTAATGCCACTGTTATGAAGGAGGATGTAGCTGCCCCACGGTAGAGGACATAGGACGCCCCCTAGGACTTAGGTTCTCTCTTAGACCTGAGTAAATAAATACTAGCTCATTTGTTTTGTTTCTGTCCTGAAGAATCTTGAAATGCTAGATTAACATACCATTTTTACTTGTTACCGCTTGGTATTCATTTTTTGCCATTAGAAACACAACCTTTCATCTGTTGAGTGGGGGGTGGAAATGATAAGGTGGTTCACAAGACATTGTCATTTTTGTTTTGCTGTAGGATAACAAAGATATTTCAGCACAAGCCAGCTCTTTGTCTTCCGGGAACATGATGATGGTCAAAGTGACAAAACACCTTCCTGAGGAACCACAATTTGAGCAGAGTACCAAATATCTGTAGATGGAGAACAAATCCTTCTCCAATAATGAGTTGTCCAGGGCTGTGGCAGAGAAGAGTCTCCATTTGTGGAACTCCAGGCATTTCATTTGGAACTAAATGACATCATTTGCTTTCTTAATGTACCCATTTATTGTTGCCCCAAAGGAACTGTGCCATTGTACAGTAATAACCACTCTGCTTCAACGTATTTTGTAGAAACTTAGTAACCTAACCATGGCTGCTTCTGAGGGACAATCACCTCTCTTTTCCTATGATTTGAGAAGCTGCAACATTTAAGGCCTTTTCTGCACTATACATAGCAGCAATCCTAGCTATTCTACAGAGTATGAACTTGACAGAGAGGGGTAATTCTGACTCACTTGTGATTGTATTTCTCTTTCTCAAGATGTTTAGTTGTTAATTGTATAGATCTAAAAACAAACCTAATGTGCACAGCCATAGTCGCTGAAGAATTATTCCTTGGTTAATGTGCATAGATTTCCAACCTTAAACAGTGACTAAGTCCTATGAAAGGTTGCAATGGCGACACTCTCAAACAGAGATAAAGACATTTTAGTCTTATGTGTTTTTTAAAAAATAAAGTACATATACACATGCATGCACACACAATGCTGTCCTAAAATTCTTGTGGTCTGACTGTGTGTTTCAAATGTATAAAGTTTACATAGTCAGGATTTTAAAAAAAATTCAGGCATGCCTGATCTAAAACCAGAAGTGAACCATATTTATTTTCTGCCTACCTCAGCACTACAGAGATATAGTTGCTTCTGCTATCATTTTGGAACTTTTCTTCTTATTTCCTTTCAATGGTTCCTAGTTATTCAGAAGGAAGGAACAGGGACTTAATTTTCTAGGGTGGTTGTATGTCTTTCAAATCCCCCTAAACCCTCTGGTACAAATCCCACTCTCTGGGGTAAAGTAGGATGACACAAACTTATGGTATATGTGGTTAAATGAACTGCTGATTAAGAAGAACATGTTTTAAATATATACTTAACTAGCTACGTAATTGAGGCATCATTTGAAAATGTGAGGCCACTTTATACTGAACAATGACACTGATCCCTGTTACTCACAGTTAGAGGAATTTGGCCCTCCTATTTTTCTATCTGTTGTCTTTTCCACATCCTTTTATCTGAGGCACAGTCTTGACTCCACTCTTCCCTTCAATTCCCAGTCAGCTGTAGCCCATTCCTGCAACTTCAGGACTGCAACTCCAGTTGCTAGGCATTTGGAAAGCAGAGGGTTTTCAAAAGAGCCTTTGTGACATCAGCCTTGATTCAACCAGTCATCTTAAGCTTTCTTGCTCCTTGCCTTACTCTCATTGTGGTCGAGATATTAGTGTAAAGTCAAGGTGGGCAATTTGTTTTCCCTTACTGGCCATATTGGATGATGCTGATGGGAGCTGCAGTCATGAACAGCTGGGGGCCCATGAATTCCCTTGCTCTAGAACATCTGACATAATTCTTTCAGTGCTGCCATCACAGATGTTTTAACTGAAGATTCCAGAGACTGAAACTGGAACTCTGTCCATGGCAGTTTACATACAGCAAACTGCCAAGCAACAGTATTGCCACGATTCTGCCATCAGCAGTCATTTCCAAGTAATAAACCTTCTTATCTTTGTGGTTGGTTGCCTACATAGGACAGGTAAATCAGTTTGTTACTGGTCCATGATGCTTTCTGGGCATGTTCATTCATGACATCCTATTTCTGCACTGAGCAGCAACAGAGGAGTGGGTATTCCCATGCCAAATATAATAATAATAATAATAATAATAATAATAATAATAATAATAATTTACAAAATAAAAGAAAACAAAGAAAAAAAGCCAACCTTGCCAAAGCATAGTCGGTTTAAATTTGTATTTTTTAAACATGCCTAAACCAAATGTTTCTAGATACAATCAGCCATCTATATCCATGGATTATCCACAGATTCAACTATCCATGACTTGAAAATATTATAGATATATATCTTGATTTTGTTATTTTATATATGGGACACCATTTCATTCTGCCATTGTATAGTGGGTTCATGGATCCATGGAGTCCTGGAACCAAACTCCAGAGGATATCAAGGGCTCACTATATATTTTCTCCCAAAAATATACATTTGGAAATTTATTTTCTCTCAAAATTTATTTTTGAACCTATATGATAAACTCATGAGACAGATCATATAACATTTAGAGGAGCAGGAAATGTGGCTGATGGATACCTAAGTTTCCGTCTGCAAAAATCAGGATACTTTGTATTGGATGTTTGGGAAAAAAAATAATTCTTTAAGCATTCCCATATTGAAGGAAAATGGTCTCTTGAGATGTTGAGGGTGGAGTTTTTCCAGACACCCTCAGTCTGAACATGACTGTTATAATAAGGTTCAACAAAGTGTGGGCTGGAAAGCAATCTGGCCCCAGCATTGGTGACTACCTGCATATTCTAAACATTGCTCTTGAGGACATCCCTAGGAGAGCACACTGCAATAATCTAAACTGGAAGTTTAAAAAGCACCGTGGACAGTTTGTCTTCTTCAAGGAGCAATGCATCTCAAAGCTGAGCAGAAGCATTCCTGGTCACAGCAGCTACTTGATTCTCTGGGAGCAGTGCCAGGCCCCAAAGCACTCCAAAGCAACAAACCTGGTCCAAATATCAAACCCCTCTTAGTTCTCTCATACCAGCTGTAAACGCAGATGTTTGCCTCCTTTGCTGGCCCCTTTCCACTTTCTTGATGTCTTAGCTATCTATGTGTTTGTGCACATCTGTGTAAATGTGCAGACAACCAGACAGATATAATCTCAATCTCCCTACCCTGAATGGTGTATGGGTTTGGTAGCTATTAGCCACCTTCTATCAATTTAAGCTCAGTTTAGGCACTTCTCTTCAAGCCAACAGTATTACCTAAAGAAAATATTTTTCTTCCAGCTAAAGAGGAGAGTTGTGGGGAGGTACCTCCTCACTTAATGGCCACAAATACACTGAGGTTCACTGTAAATATGGCAATTCCCTTCTCCTTATATCACACATGCAGTAAAAAAAAAATACCCAAGACTTTTTTTGTTTTGTTATATATCTATTGTGCCTTACATGGTTAGAAATATTTTCTGGCAATTACAAATCCTCTTGATGCTGGTGCTACTATTGCCTCTTCTTCTCAGAGAACACATGGCTTTGAATTGAATAACCAAGCTGCTGCTCTGCATTAGCATCTTGATGCTGGTCAAAATCTATTAATCCAGCAATATGTCCTCCTGCCAGCTGAAACAAGGCCCCTGAGTTCTGAACAATGCTGAGAGGAAAATGCTATTATGCAGAATGGCATTATAGATCTGACAATGTAAGGGGGAAAAATGAAAGGTATTTTCCAGCACTCAGATTTGATAGAAGCTCCTGGTCTTGCTGCATAAACTGACTCACTAGTAAAGGGAGAATTTGAGGTATGTATGTGCAAAGAGAAATCCACATGTATTAGAAAGGTGTACTCTGGTTCTTGGGATCTGTAAAAGCAGCAGCCATGCCCCTGAAACCTATAAAATGTGACAAAGAACATGCACAAGTAGTAGGTATTCATATTTTATATACATATATATGTCTAAGTCATTGTATCCTTTTATTGCTCCCTGCTGATGAGGCTTCTGGGTCAGGTAGATTTAAGGTCCAAGAGGCTCTGGTGAGAGCTTGAGTGATATAGTGGTTTAAGCATTGGACTATGACTCTGGAGACCAGGGTTCAATTCCTCCTGAGCCATGGAAACCCAATGGGTGACCTTGGGTAAGTCACAAACTCCGAGCCCCAGAAAACTCTTCGATGGATTCATTTTTTTTAACCAGTTTTTCCTGTTTCCAATTTTTTAAAATAAATTTTATTAATGGAATACATATTACAAAACCAACATTCATTAACCAAACAAAAAACCCCAAGTATACACAAACACACCCACTTATCCACCTCTTCTTAAAACATCTGTCACCTATTGCAATTCTAAAATCAATCCTTATTCCTTAACTCTAGCATATAGCTTCTTTCACATCCTGCCTCTATCATAGCTGTTTCCAAATAAGAGCATCCCTTTTGGGTGGCTGAGGATTGGGATGGGGTGATCGTCAAACCTGGACAAATAGAATATCGTCCAAAGAAATGCAGAGTAGAACAATTGTCCCTCTACATTATGGGAATTGGATGCAAGGTCTATATTGTACTTGGAGTATTTCTTAAGTCTATGACAGGAGTAGCCCAACCATTTTGAAGTTAACTAGAGTGGATAATGGCTCTGTGTCATGTAAGCAGGATGTGGGAAGCCTGGAGAGAACTTGGGGTAAAACACCTATGTAGACAAGGCTTGAGAAGGGTGATTCAGGCTCTTGAGATACATGAACCATAGTGTCAACCAACAAAATAAAATAGTAGATTTCAGCTTTTGAGTCTGGAGAAGAATTTTCTAGGGTTGTAATCAAACAAGCAATTAAATCAGTTTGATATATAATTCTTACCAAAAAATTAACAACAACATGCAGTGGAAGCATTTTCTCTATGAAAGGAAATTATTTTCTTCAACATGGCACTACATTACTGGGTCTATGGTCACTTTCAGACTTTTTTCCTTCAAGCTTTACTTGAATACTTGCCCACAATCCTGGTTTAATGAGGGAGGGAAAGGGAAGAGAAAAAAAATGTCTGGATGTTACAGAGATGCAAGAGGAGAGCATATCTGATAAAAGCAAACAAACAGAAAGCATACAGGCAAAATACCAATTAGTAAGTATAAGTAAGCAAAAGTTCCTAATTGTAACTTACAATGCTTGTTTTTTTTATTACTGCCGGCTCCCCTCCATGTGCAAAAATAACTTCACTGGCTTTGAATACTGTGCATTTTGATGGGGATCACCATTTGGTCCTCTTCAGATAGTAAAATATTGTGGGTTGGCATTTGAAATGAGGATGGTGATAGATAGGAACCAAAGTTAGTATGCTTATCCCTGCTTCCTCCCACCCCCCAATATGTGTACATTAAAACCACAGACAAGAAGTTCCTTTTTTGGACTACAGTTCCCAGGGATTTCCAGCCAGATGGACATGGTCATGGTGACTGTGGGATTCTGGGAACTGTGGCTAAAAAGCAGTTCTCATGACCAAGGGATCCAAAGCACCGTGCAGTCTGACTGGCATTCCCAGTATCAGATTAAATGCAGCAGCAACTGCTAGCTCTCATGTCAGTGGGATGGTGAATCTATCCCAGGGTTTCGGCATATTTAAAGGTATTCAAGGTGCAAACCCTATTTAGGAATAAAGTTCAGCACCTTGGACAGCTCCTTTAAAACCTGCAGTGGATTCACTACCTGACTGGCCACCACTGTTTAAATGAGGCAATAATTTGGGGTAACTTGTACCAAGTATTATGGGAGTAGTACCATTGGGACAGATGCAAGTGTAGGATGATTTCTCTTGAATGTGCTATTAGTTCTGTAGTGCTAAGGGCAGCTTTCAGTTTGATATTGCAAGTCCTGTGTTCAAGTCACCCTAATCCTTTTTTAAGCTTTATACTTGTGTTACAAATGTGACAGGCCAGATGTCCATCATATTGAAAAGAGGTCTAATCCAAGGGATGTTACAGATGCCTCAAATGGGCACCTGACCTGAAGCAAACATACGGCATAGACGTAATCTCCCTTTCATTAAATAGGCCTCTTTATGTGAATAATTTAGGATTAGTGGTTGTCTCAGTCGGTCTGCTATTACCTCAGAGGCTGAAAAAATAATAATCCTGAACCCCAAATCAGGTTTGGGAAGGTGATATTTGTGGTGAGGGAGTGACAGGGCTCCTTAGAAACAAGCACTTCAGTGTTTTCATCCTCAGTGAATCATGTTTTCTGGTTTCTGACACCACAAACTGTTTCCTAATAGCCTGGCTACATCCCTTGTAGCTTGACAGGTTTAGGAGATTAGAAGTGAATAAAAGCTTTTCTGAGAGAGACGCAGAGAACTGCTCCAGCTGCGGTGATGTCACTGGCATCTTTTGCTAGCTGTGAGAAGAGATTGCTGCTAGGGACTATCATTACTTCTTTCTAGCGCTCTTTATAAAAGGGAGAGTGTCACCTCAACATGGAGAGTTAAACACAGAATCAAAGGCAAGGCAATAAGGACAAATTTAAGTTTGGTCAATATCCTAAATGATATCATTCTGTAAACAGGGAAAGGGAAACTATGGAAAGTGAACTCACCTTTTTTTAAAGGCAAATAGTCTAAATGGTGAGTAAGATGACTACTGTGGACATCTGCCAAGAGATAACCTTGGCCCACATTTTCAGTTCTAAGGAACAGTTTACGGAAAAATACATTAAGGTGGCAATAGTGAAGGAACATCATCACGATCATGATGTTTTTTAAAAGTATAGGAAACCTTAAGGTGACAAAAACCTGGGATAGAGAAAAATAAAAGAGAGGGGAAAAATGAAAATTGAATAATTATTCTATAGTTAGGTAAACCAGAAATGTAGTCATCTTCAAGAAGGTGTTATTGGGATTTTCTTTTGCTCTTTTGGGAATGGCAGTATTCACTCCAGGATTGTGCATGACAAAATAAAATAGCAAAGAGGATGCTTGAAGTTAACTCAGAAGCTTCAAAAAGAAAAAAGTGGTGTATTATGATACAATTAACTACTATGCTTCTCAGTCCATATAGTTTATCCTGCTTTATTAGTGGCTTTTCTGAGTCTCTGAAGAATCTCAATGTAGTGGCAGCTGGTGGCCTGAATGTTAGTGCTGAACCTATTGTGGGAGTGGAGTAAGCTTCAGCACCTGTAGTATTTAAAGTTTATACTAAAACTCAGAGTAAGTTTACTACGTGTACATATATGTACTGGATTTTGTCATTTGGGGGGATTTGTAATCGCTTTTAGTCAAGTACAATAAGCAGTTGACTGACTACTACCCATGTGACATGGAAACCACCAGTTACCACTGTCTCAAAACATGTAAAGTCCTAACTAGATGTTAATTAGTATTGGCTTGAAGGAGAACCTTGGGTCAGAACAGTATTTTGAGCCCTAGACCTCTCTGGTATCTGCTTCTTAAGAATGCCATTGGGTTTTCCATCAGTACACCTGTCTGCTTTACGTGGGCAGAAGATGGAGTAATGCAAGTGATCTTTTAAAAACATCCTAAAACTCAGCCAGCAAATTCGTAGTACAAGGTATTGGAGAGCTGAGAAAATCTGCTTCCAAAATTACATGCTTAACAAGATGTGAAGCATACCCGAGGAAGTTTCAGTTTGACCCTATAGGTCTTGTATCCAGTGACAGGCAATAGATTTTCAAATCAAAGAGCAGTTACAAAAATATTATGCCATGATGGACATCAAAGCAATTAGGGCATCTAGATTCTCTCCCAGTTACCCTTTTTAAAAACACACACTTTGAGGAAGAAAAAAATTTGACTGAGATTGCCAAACCTTTCTTTCACAAGGCATTTACAGCCTTCTGTTTTCAGATTTTGTGGAAGGCAGATGAAAGAATATTCTCAGAGAACACTGACTCTGGATTTGTGGAAGCCAAATGGTTGTAGGCACTGTACATTTTGTGTTTCTTTCTATGTAATTCCAAGACATAAATACTTGGAATTTCAGATGAAGTAACTGGCAAAACCACCTGAGTATTCCTTGCCTAAGAGAACCCTATGAAATTCATGGGTTCGCCATAGGTTGATACATGCACACATGCAAGACGTTTGGACCCTGTAGCTAACTTTAATGACAAAATTATATACTTGTTATCTAATTCAATTAAGTTGGTCTTTGTTAATGCATCTACATTTCCAGTGAAAGCTGACTTACTCATAATTGCCCATGAGAATAATTGAGATTAATTGTTCTCATTAGAAATGTGGACTCAATAATTATTTTTGTAAGCACTGTATTTGTATACTGTATTTATGTGTGGTGTATTGTATTTTGTATATTGTAATATTGTATTTCTGATATTTTGATTTATCTTGAGTTACGTTGTTTGTTATTGATTTTGCTTTCAGCTATAACTAGTGTTTGGTTGCCTAATAATAAAACTGAATTGAATTGAATTTTCTGGTATATACTTCATGGTTGTAGCTTCTCACTGTTCTAATTCACTTGATGTTTCCATATTTTCAGAGAATAACAACCTAAGTTGAAGTACTGGAAATAAAAGTAGTATAAGAAGATGGATTTTTTTTAAAAATTCCTACTAGAAGCCTGAAATAACTCATTAAAATTAAAGTTGTTTCTTACATGTACATTACAAAATTACAAAAATTACATTTTTGACCAAGTGCCAACATCTTTGCTTTTAGCATTATGATGACAATGACACCAATGTACAGAGTAACAAATCATATTCCTCATTACTTTAATACATTATTGGATGGATTATGTGGATCCCTTTTTGTAGTTTAATGAATTTTAAAGCAAAAATTATCAATCACTAAAAGCCTTATTGCACGAGAAAAGAAAGCCTCAATGATGTGTCAAAGTAAAGGCTTTCTCCATGCCTCTCCATGGGCCTTTGTAGCACTTCTGTTTCTGAGGGTGACAGTCATAAATGCGTACTTTTTATCACACTGGAAAAATTCATTTAACAAAAGGCACCCTTTTATGACCATCTCCCTTGAGAGAAGAATGGAAGTGATACAACACTTGGAGAGGCAGAAAGAAAGCCACTGCTCTTCTGCTACATTTTAGCTTTCTTTTTCTCATGCCATAATGCTGTTCCAAGTATCAAAACAGATCACCTTCTGGCAAAAAATTACTTTCCCATGAAACAACCTGTTTGTTTTAAAAGCCACATATCCAAGGTCTGCCCTGTACTCTTTATCCATTACTTTGTTGAGTATAGCCCGTTACAGACGGGCTAGAAAGTACGAGCAGAGCGCGTACTAGGGTTAGAAAGGGGCGGTGCTTCCACACCCCCTAACCCTAGTGCGTTCTCCACGCGCACAAAATAGCGACAGCCGTTCCACACGGCTGCCGCTATGAGGATGTCACAACCGCGCCGCCTCTATATGGGGCGGAACGGACGTGACGTCCTCACTCCGCGCCAGGGCGCTTAGTGCGCCCTTAGCATGGAGCAAGAAAGAGCTCCATTTCGGAGCTCCTTCCTGGTTTGGAAGTTCACATGGCTGCGCCCAGCGGACCAAAGGAGAAAGGGGCCAAGCGGCCCCTTTCTCCTCCTCCCTGCCGCCGCAGGGTGTCCTTGGGGCTTGAAGTCCCAGGGATACCCCTTTTCAGGCTACAGGGAAGGGGCCTTTTGCCGCTTCCCCGCAGCCTGAAAAGCGGCGGATCGGGGCCTCAGCGGCTGCCACTCTGGACGCTGAGGCCCCGATACACTGGGGAAAGGGGCGGGTGCAGCCCGCCCCAAACAGGCGGTTTGTAACCCGTCTATATTTAACTTGCTTATAATAAGTAACTTAAAAAATGTACTCAACTAAGTAACCTCTCCTGGCCTGACCTCCCCAAACCTAATGGAAATACCATTCACCCATGTTCTGATCAGCAATAGGATGGACTTGCTTCTCCCCATATAGCTGAAATGAACAGATATAGGATGGGTGACACCTGGCTGAATTAGACTACGTGTGAAAGGGATCTAGGAATCCAAGTTGGCTACAAATTGAACATGAGTTGACAGTGTGATGAGGCAGCTAACAAGGCCAATGTGATTTTAGGCTGCATCAATAGAAGTATAGTGTCTAGATCAAGGGAAGTAATACTGCCACTCTATTCTGCTCTGGTCAGGCCCCACCTGGAATATTGTGTCCAGTTCTGGGCACCACAATTTAAAAAGGATGTTGAGAAACTGGAGCGTGTCCAAAGGAGGGCGACTAAAATGGCGAAGGGTCTGGAAACCGTGCCCTATGAGGAACGCCTTAGGGAGCTGGGGATGTTTAGCCTGGAGAAGAGAAGGTTAAGAGGTGATATGATAGCCCTGTTTAAATATTTGAAGGGATGTCATACGGTGCTTGTTTTCTGCTGCTCCAGAGAACAAGACCCAGAATAATGGATGCAAGCTATAGGAAAAGAGATGCCACTTCAAAATTAGGAGGTACTTCCTGACAGTGAGGGCTGTTCAACACTGGAACAAACTCTTCTGAGTGTAGTGGAGTCTCCTTCCTTAGAGGTCTTTAAACAGAGTCTGGATGGCCATCTGTCGGGGATGATTTGATTGAGATTTCCTGCATGGCAGGGGGTTGGACTGAATGATCTCTTCCAACTCTATGATTCTATGATGTCCAGGAAACTAGGTTGGGGGGAGAGTTATGATAGTGGAAATAATTTCAAAATAGTAACTAAGTAGCCATCGTGAATATGAAACAGTTACAGGTGAATAAGTTTATGTAACTGCTCCCTAACTGCTACTTATGATTTTGATGCTGTTGTCATTATCGTAACTGCAATCCACTTACTTTACTGGACATCAGTTACATGGGGAGAAGGAGGTCCATTCTAATGGTGACCAGAGGTTACTTAGTTATACTGAACTAAAGTAGCTGATAAAGGTCGCTGTGTCCTAATAAATTTTGAGGAAAAGCACTCGTCATGACGCTTAAGAGACCAACATATTGTACTAAACTGACGAAATAGACAGCAAAACTCTTTTTAGAAGTGTTGTGTATGTGCTGATTGTTGTAGTGCTAGCTGACATATCAAGTATAAATAAACAAACATTTTAAAATAAGATTCTCACATGGAATAAGAGAATATGGGAAAACAGAAATGTGTAGAGTGAGGAAACATTATACTATCTTAAAGAGCAGAACAACAGTAATACCTTCCTGATGTTTCTAAAATAATTGGAATGTAGCTGATTTTTTATTGTAGTTTTGTGCTAAAAATTTCTTACATGTTTTCATTTGGAATACATCATGTTTGACATGGTGGTAGTATCTCAAACACCATAGAACTATGTGGTGGTGATACAAGTTTCCCTGACCCCATCAGAAGCAGTCTGAAGACATTTTATTTTGCTGCAATTAACAGATAGGTAAGGCATATTCAGGTTTTTAGGACAATTTTCACAGAAGAACTAAGAAACTGGCTTGCTCGTCTTCCTTTAATTTATTGCTCTCTTCACATAGAGAACGATAGCCTGAAGAGGATGGCATCATTTATGCATGCAGCCTCTCCACGTTTTAAATTACCACTAGCTGGAATGGAAATGGTACAGGTAATCTAACAAAATGGCCATCACCAAATAGCAAATGTGCCAAGTGGCAAAAGTGATGAGAGAGTCTCGGTTGCCTTCTTTCCCTCTGCTTTGAAACCTGATGGGATGGACATGCTGCCACCCAGATGAAACTGGTCTATTTTCTTGTCTCATTTCCTATTTGAGGTATTATTTTTCTGTTTTCAAGTGCACCATTTACTTTCTTTATACTCTTCTATTCATTGTTTTATTTTTTTGTTTTAAAGTGTGTGATCTGCAGTCTATTGTATGTTGGATGACATGTAGAAGACTAAAATGCCTCTCTCTTCATTCAGGGTTCTGCTCCAATACAACTCAATACCACTCTGCTCCAATTCTCACTCAAAAGCTTCCAGGAAAGCCAAAGCCAGGGCACAAAAGTGAACAAAATTTGGCTACCAGACCTGAGGAATAGCAAAATAAGGACTCAGCAAATGCAAATGGGAAACCACTCAGAGTCAGGGGCTTTCCCAGCAGATAATGATCACCAAGTAGCAGACATTAAAACTCTTTTGCATTAGCCTCCCAGCCTGAGGCCTACCATCAGCACAGAACAATATACATGCAAATCACTCCTGCCTTCCCAGGCTCACACAGTATATATATACCCACTTTGTTCCAGGCAAGCATTCTCTGAAGATGCCAGCCACAGATGCTGGCGAAACGTCAGGAAGAAAATCTTCTAGAACATGGCCACACAGCCCGAAAAACCCACAAAAAACTATGGATGCCGGCCATGAAAGCCTTCGACTTCACACCAGGGCAGTATCCTTCCTTTGCTGTTTGGCGTCCCACCTCAAGCAACTGGCATCCAAAGGAAGTCTGGAAATGAACGTGGAGTCTCTACTCATGTAATACAGTTATATATTCACTGATATATCCATCCTCCATGAAAAGACTTTATGCTTACTGCTAATATAATCAGCTCTCCATATCCACAGGTTTTTTAATCCATGGATTCAAGCATCCATGGCTTGAAATATATTTTAAAAATATAAAAATTACATGGCTCGGCCATGTAAACCCACTCAGTAACCTTGAGCAAGTCACATTCTCTCAGCCTCTGAGGATGGCAGTAGCAAACCTCCTCTGATGAAACTTGCCAAGAAAACCCTGTGGTAGGGTCCAAATAAGTCATAAATGACTTGAAGGCATACCACATACCTTTGTATTTAATGGGACGAGCATTCACGGATTATGGTATCCTTGGGGTGTCTTGGAATCAAACCCCAGCAGATACCAAGGACCCTCTGTACTGCAGCAAGGCTTAATATGTTTTTCACTTCAACATAACAAAGTGCACATAGGATTGTAGTTTAGGAATGTAAATGTGCACAGAGTTGTAGTTTAGGCTGCAATGCATGCTTACATAACAGTACAGCTTTATGGACTCAGTGGTGTGTACATCTCAGTGGAATATGCACATGATCACAGCATTAATGTGGTTTCTGTTTTAGGCATTTAAAATAATTATTAAGAATAAAGATTACAGTCTTTAAGTGATTTATTTAATAGATTTAAAATCTAAATGATACCCATCATTTGAAAACAAGAAAGAAACTATGAAAGGAAACATTTGCCCAATTGGGACTGTTTTTTCATCCACTGCCTTTTCTTTATCTATTTTGGTGATGCTTTTGTTTACTGTATGCCGTTTTTACTTTTTTAGTGCTTTTAGTATGTATATTTTATGCTGTTCAGCATGGTTTTCAAGAATGCCATTTTCAGTTTATAGATAGGCTGTCACGTGTTCTCCACTTCTCAGAACAGGTGGGAATGATGGGGTGGCTTTTAAGGACAGTTCTGATGGCTTTTTTCAGAGCTCATAAAAGTTACTTTTTTCTAACATACTCCTCAGGGGTAATTTAGGAGCATTCATCCTCCAAAGCAACTTTCCTGAATACTGGTTTTAATGTATGCTTATTTACAAGTATGTAGGCAGGGAAGGTGGGAGCATATAGCAAGGCAAATAGGGAATGTCTTAAACTGCCTCAGACTCCCCAAAGCAACAGTACATAACCTTGCAGCAATCCAGGTCTGTGTGTTCGCCAGCTCTAAACACATAGACTTTTGTTACTTTTTAAGGCATTTTTGTTAAAAAAATTTACAAAGCTATTTCTTTCAGTTCTCCTGTACACAACTGGTTTTAGTACCAACCCCAACAGGAGAAAATGGTATTTAGGTCCGAAACAGATGGCCCAAATGCGGCGTGGCAGTGGCGATACTAGGATTAGGAACCACACACCAACTGTACTGTCCCTAACCCTAGTATGTGTGGACGGCGTGCTGATGGCAGCCTCCCATCCACACATGACATCTGCCCGGCAGCGCAAAATCAACCCAGTCTTTCTGGGTTTTTACTCCGGATGGATGCCACATGGTCTGGTGGATGCAGCGTCCCTCCAGAGGGAAATAGGCCACCAGCAAGCTGCCCTTTTGGCACGGTCTGTCCCGGGTCTTAGTCCACATTCAAGAAGTTAGAATTGATTGGAAACTTCCTCGGTGTATATTTGCACAAGCTGGAAGGGTGTGCATACTTTAAATAAATATAAAAGAAGCTGGTTTCCCATGCCATTGAATTATACATTACAGCTAACTAAAGGAGACGACAATGCTTGATAAAATTGAAGGCAGTAGGAAAAGAGGAAGACCACTTTACAGATGAATTGTTTTAATCAAAGAAACCATAGCCCTGAATTTGCAAGTTGATGACCATTGCTCCTGGATGTCTCTCATTCATAAAGTTGCCATAAACTGGCAAACAACAACAATAATCCAGGAACTGATCTCCTATCTATATCAATGTATTTATGTACAGATGTTCCTCAGTTCACAAAGTCAAAGTGTTCCTGGGCTTCACTTCTTTAACAGAAACTTTGGTACTGGAGGTGGTAGAAACAATGTGGAAAGAACAGGTATAGGTTCCTTCACAACAAACAAGAAGAGCAATTCAACATGTTTCAGCAAACTTTGTATTGAAAGCTAACATTAGGCACATGTGAACCATAGGCAAACTTCTTCAAAAATGCATCCTGGGATTGTTTTTTTCTTCAACAGCCTCCACTTGTTTTATGATTTCCATTTTTGTGGAAAAACTTTTAGATCTATGCTTTTTTTTAACACGCCAGAGAAGTTAGTGAGGCAAGTTAATCTCTTTTACTCTCTCTCTCTCTTTTGCTTTGCTCTTCACACACACTCAGTAAGTGATTCTGGAGGTAGCTGCTTACTTTGCCTGTTGTACTCAAGAACACACAGCTAGTAAAGTAGCATCATCTAGAGCAGAATCACATTCTTTCCTGGGTCAAGCTTTATTGCCACTGTTTACTGCAGATACACTGTTACAATCCAACACTGAAAGTCTTTTTCCTAGTGCCAATGCTGTAAAGAATACTTCCAGCTAGACAGAAGACATGAAAAGGGAGATTCTGGGCTGGATTCCCATAAAAAAAACTTTGTAAAAAGGATCTTTGTTAGAGGCTTTGCTAACTGAGGCATACCTGTGTTTAAATTTAATTAAATTTAATTAAATGATCTATGTGTTAAAAGAAGAAAATTAATAATCAACAAAGCATTTGTTAATTGGTCTGAGAGCCATGTAAAATGTCCCCAAGGTTCTTTCTATGGCTTTGCTTTCAGGTATAAGTGAGGAATTTGCTCTTTCCTGGATAATGAGTATGATAGAGAAGGGAAACTGCATCTATCTCTTCAGTGTTTACAATGTTGGCAGGTACATGGATGTTCTCCAAAACTCAGGATCAACAGCAGATGTCTAAACATATGGCAATACTTGCCACATGTAGCCTTCTTCCCATGCTACACTTTTGGATTCTGAAGAAGCAGGCATTTGGGATTGTCCTACAGAGACACGTTTTACATGCTCCAGTGGACCCTCCTTAACCAGGACAGTCCCTGTTTTCTGCTACTTGACCCTGGTAAAGCTTTTCTTTCCTCAAATCTATGGGTTTTGCAAAACAAAATTTGTTTGCACAAAATAAATGTGATAGCTATTGCAAGCTGCAGCAGAGACAATACAGTAGGCCGTCTGCATCCATGGTTTCCGTATCCATGGATTCAACCATCCACAGCTTGAATATATATATATATATATATATATATATATATATATATATATATATATATTCTAAAAACCAAGCCTTGATTTTTTCCCCATTTATTTTAAGGGATACCATTTTACTATACCACTATATTTAATGGGACATGAGCAGCCACATATTTTGTTATCCATGGGGGGTACTGGAGCCAAACCCCAGTAGATACCAAGGGCCCAAAGTAGCAGTAGTAGTAATAATAATAATAATAATAATAATAATAATAATAATGAACCTGTGTTATATTTGTGGTATTACCCAGAGTTTGGAAAAGTTACATTTTAGACTATGACTCCCAGAATTCATGCTAAAACATGAATACTGGCCTTGCTGGCTGTGGATATTTAGAGCTGTAAATGCAAAACAACATTTCCATGCAACATACAGTAACTTGTTCAGCAATATGTATGAAAGCTTCATGTTATGCATAAACTCAAATGTTATCTTTTTAAAAAAACTATCTGTGAAATGTTTGAGCCAAAGGCATTACATCATAGGAAATGGTTGCTATTGTTTGTAAAATTAGCCTGGAAAGGGAGAGAGGCTAAGAGGACACAAGATTAAGAGAGCACTGGGTATTAAAAAGGGTCTAAGAAGCAAACTATCTGGGGTAAAACATCCTCATGTCTTAAAGGCTGCAGATCATACATAGGAATAAAAAGTTTTATCACAGCTCAAGTTCATATTTTGTTATGCAGCTAAAGCTAGGTCACAGATGTTCTTCACTAGACAGGAGTCTGCTTTTGCTAATCCAGTATTAATCTGTCAGTAGAGCAATGCTGGCATGCTTACCAGTAGGCTCTGAGTAGAGAGATTCTGCTACTCAGGAACGGCACAGTCAAATGCATATTTGCTTTCTGGGATTTATTCAATTCCAGTTTTCCTGACAGCTTTTGTGGTGGGATTCTCAGGGCTCCCAGACCCTCAGCTCAACTACCACTGCTGTGCTCTGCCAGGAGGGGGAGCCGGGACCCTGGTATTCATTAGCCTTTGATGCCTTCCATGCCAAGAGCATCAGGGTGCTTGTTGTGATCACTGAGTGCTCACAGATGTACGAGGGGAAAGTTGCCAGATTCTTGGGGGTGGGGGAACACTTTCTGAATGCTTGAATCAATTGGAAGAAATGTTTCCTGAATATTTTTTACACCAACTGGAGTTGTAACCCACAAAAACTTGGTTGCTATAGACAATGATTTTGGATTTTTTACAAAATTATTATGGTGATTGCATTACATTGCATTGCGTTGCACCTTTTGTAAGTGGCTTCTCCCCCTGCTGGGGGCTAGCAATGAGAGACGTAAATCTTAGAAACCAATGTGCAAATAAATTCACGTTTTCCTTCTACAATTTTTTTTATGTTATTCATTTTACGGAAAGAACACATCTCGGTTACTATTCACATTTCTCAAAATCAGGCGGCAATACACAGAAGACATATTATAACAGAACTGACCCATATTTATTCGTACAGACGAAATGGCTTGCCCATAAAAAATTCAACCAGTTCTGCCATCCTTTTAAAAACATATAGTAGGAGTAGAAACAGGGAACTTCCAGAGGAAGCACATGTTGATGGCAGGTGTGCAAAAATAATAAATAAACACATAAATAAAATTCCTTGTTTAATGAGTACTTTAACATGCTTGCTTTGAAAATGGAAAATGCTCTTCAGGATATTAAAGGCCACAATGATAATTAGGTATTAGTGGCTTATTACCCAATCGCTTATTTAATAATTAAAATTAAAACAGTGTGGTCCATTGTTATACTTACATCACAAGAAGCCCTTAATCATGCCCCTTGACACAGAGAGCGGCTAGATTTGTCCTGGCAAAAGCTGGCAACCTTGACACCAGCTTCAAAGAGACCATGTTTTAATAGCTACTTAGAAATATATAATAAGGGCTAAGATTCTATGGGCAAGTGTAACTACATAAATGTAGGCCTGAACAGACAGGCCAAAATAAAGCTGCTTCGGGTCACTTTGGAGGTATGTTGTTTAAATGATGCATGTGTCCTAAGAGGCCAGAAGCCATGCCAAAGCCATGCTCCAGTCCTAAGGACTGGAACACAGCTTTGGCACAGCTTTTGGGCTCTTAAGATGTGTGTGTCATTTAAACAGCATACATCCAAAGTGACCTGAAGTAGCTTTATTTTGGCCTGTCTGTCCGGGCTCATAGACAAAAGTAAAGAGGCTACACATGGTCCAGAAAGTTTTATGTCAGTGGAAGTCACTGACAAGATTTCAGCTATGGAATCAGATCTGGTTCCTGTGACTATGACAGCATTACTATGCCTAAAATTAGTTTGTTGGCTAAGAGTTACACAAACTATTGACTTTTTATAATGATTATGGAAGCTAATGGAGATATATAGCACTTCAGACATTCTAAAGTACATATAAACACATATCAAAGTGTGAGTTCTCCATCAGCATCAGTGATGTTGTAGTCCTCCTCCTCCTGCTTCTCCTCCTCCATCTGTTATATAATTGAAAGACAACCATTTTCTTCTGCATTGCACTCATAAATTACTTTCTTTTCCACTAGGAAAAAAGGTGCTACCACATTTTTCTGGACATTTGATTTCTTGTTTTACCACCAGATGTATTGGAGCATCCAGAACTTCACACAGATCCAGGTTGGCTCAAGACATGCCAGCTATCAAGATAGAGGTAAGTGAGCTAAAGGCAAACCAGATACAGGTGAAAGCGAGAATCTGGCAAAGTTTTACAGGAGAAATGGGGGAATTCTCCAGCAATGTGCTGCCTAGACTTGTGATCAAAACAGCTGTGATGTGGGAGAGTCATGATTATATTTCTCAGTAAGTAAGCCAGTCCAAGTTGGGGGTAAGCAAGACATCTAAATAGGATGACAGCAGGAGCCCAGGGAAGGGTTGTTCAGCCCTTTCTGTGCTGCATCATTTTCTAGACAGAAATGGTTTTGCCCAGCCAGCTGGAACTAACCCCTCTAGGGGCAAGGGAAATATGCTTTCTTTAATAGTAGGTCCAGTCAAGGGCCCTTAAAACAATGAGTATTGGATAGTGGATGAGATGGACTGTACCCTGAACAGGACAATTCCTGACAATGGTTGGTGGGGACATGAGATCAGGCCTTCTAGATAGTTGCCCCTAGGTTCTGAAACTTACTTCTCATAGAGGCCAGAATTGCCCTCTTGGTTTCCTTTTTTGGCCAGGCAATGTCTTTTTTGTTCCAACAGGTTTTAGAATTGAATGTTTTTACAGAAAGGGCTTCAGAAGGTGCTGCATTATTTTTAATGAATTGCTTTTGAGAGTTTTTAGAACAGTTTTTTATTTTTTAAAAAATATATTGTTTTTTAATTCTATTTTAACATTGATCACTGTATGTTTTAGCTATACTGTACTTGTTTTAATTGTAAACAACCACGAGTCACTATTTTTTGGGGAGAAAGGCAGGGTGTAAATAAAAATGATGATGATGATGATGGTTTGTATGTGATATTTCTAATGCTCAATGGGGTTTTAGTCTTAGCTATATAATTTCCTTTAACTGCTGAAGCTGGCTGGTTCAGGATATTTCTGAATTCATCACTGCACTGGGAATCTAAGATGGTAGCTAGCACTGGCTTTCATCTCCTCCATCTGGTGAGGTTGCTGTGATGCTTTTATCCAATGTGCTGTAATGTGCTTCATGTGGCATTTTCCCTGATGACTATTTAGAAGCTTTAGCTAATGGAGAGCTTGGTAGTTTCTCTTGTAACAGAAAGTGGATTGCTGAGAATTAATGATGCCCATGTTCCAACCTCTGATTGAATTCTTATAGTACTCTGGAAACAATCAGGATAAAATCAGATACAATGTCGCTTTAGACCAGCACACGAAACTACAAATCATACTAAAAAAGAGGTGGCCAGGAAAAGCTTGGGAAAAACAATGAGCCCTCAACCATTTCATGGATGACAGAACCAAAGTGGCAATCCGTGTATTAGTAGGATGCTGATTTTATCTGAGTAGCCTCAATATCTCTTCCTCTCCAATGTCTGTCACAGATCTTTGGGTAATCTGAGAGGATCCTTATTGACATTGTTTTGCAGACATGAAGAAGCTTGCTTAGAGACTCTCCCACAACTGCATATTCCTCTTTCTTTAAGGGTCCACCAAAGTCCACATGGAAGGGAACCATGCCAAATAAGGCTTACCCCTGCTCTAAATCTGTCCATGATCCAACCTGATGGTTCATTAACTGGAGATGGGACTGCTGTGTCAAGACTTTTGCTTTAAATAAATGAAATGCATTAAAAATGGGGATTTGTTTAGACATCATTATTTTCACCCTGGATTGTAGGGAAGCAAAATCAGCATATATTTCCATCCCACCCTGCATTCAAAAGAACAATGTTCTCAAACTTGTACTCAGCTTGGATTTTCCCTTAGTAACACTCCTTCCAAGAGGGTTCATGATAAAGAAGGAAGAACCACAATTTGCCATGCTGGAATTATGATTCCATCTTTTTATCCCAGCTAACAATTTATTACATAAAGTACATTGTCAGGAGATTTATTGTCCCCAGAGGCCTTTTTCCAGCCCAAGAATCACCCCTTCTTCCTGATTCAGAGTTCTTGCCAAATCCCAGTGCAGCCAGCGGGAGTATACATTGCGTTTTAGAGACAGGATGAAGCATGTGCTCACAAGAAGGATTGGTGCTAAACCATGCTTGTTAACAGAATTCCTAGTGCAAATGCTTTTATTTGCTTTGGATTCATCCCACCGAGAGAAGAAAAAAGTGCCCACTCTTATTTCTTTCTGCTATTTTAGGAGACCAATAGAAAGATGTATATGATGTAGTAGTTTGAATGTTGGATAAGAAGTCTGTGAGACAAAGGTTTGACTCACCACTCAGCCATGGAAACTCATTGGGTGACTGGGAAAATTATACTGTACTCTCTTAGCTTCAGAGGAAGGCAATGACAATCCCCTACCTCTTGGACAAATCTTGCCAAAAGAACCTCATGATACCTTAGGGCAGTGGTTCCCAACCTTTCTAATGCCACAACCCTTTAATACAGTTCCTCATGTTGTGGCGACCCCCAACTATACAATTATTTTCATTGCTATGTGCAAATATGTGTTTTCCGATGGTCTTAGGCGAGCCCTGTGAAAGAGTCGTTCGACCCCCAAAGGGTTCCCGACCCATTAGGGTAACGATAAGTTGGAAATTACTTGAAGATATGTATGTGTATATGTATGTGCCTTCAAGTTGCCTGTTGACTTATGACAAACCCATCAATTGCATAGTGTTTTCCTAGGCAAGGAATACTCAGAGGTGATTTGCTTCCTTCCTCTGAAATACAGCATCTAGTATTCACTGGTGATCTCCCATCCAAGTACTAACCAAGACTGACCCTGGTTAGCTTCCAAGATCAGATGGAAAGAAAAAGGCCTCCAATGAAGCTATAGGGGCATATGGTTTGGACACAATCTAGACCTGGGCATAGAATCATAGAATTGGAAAAGACAACAAGGGCCGTTTATTCCAGCTCTTTGACATGCAGGAATTCACAATCAAACAAGCACTAATTATTCAACTATACCAACAAAATCCGAAGAGATTTTTGTAATCTGAAATAAAGGGCAAGATGACATTCTTTCCCAGTCCACAAAATAGAGGTTGGTTGGACTAGCAGTAGAAACTTCCATCAGCACTTTTCCGCTGGATATTATTCTCTATGACAGGTTACGTGACACGCACAGCTTTGTCCTCCACTAGAAGAAAAAAAAAGCTGGGAAATTCAGGGGCGAACAGCCAAAGGCTGACACTGCTGCCTCCCAGTATCTGCTGCCTGAGGCATTTATTTATTTTTCCAATGGTACAACTGACCTGCAAATATTATAAATTACACTGTTTTTATTATATTTAGTTAGTTAATTAATTAATTACATCAAAAATAGATCAAAACATACAAAATGTTCTACATTCCAGTTCTTGCTGCAGGCTGAGTGAGAGATCAAGGGAAGAATTATAGTATAAGAGTGGGGGAAAAATCCTAGCAGTTATACATTTGAAAAGAACCAGTGCGTTATAGTGGTTTGAATGTTGGATTAGGACTCTGGGAGGCCAGAGTTCACATTTCAGTCTGCCAGAGATACCCACTGAATGACCTTGAGCAAGTCACACTCTCTCAGCCTCAGAGGAAGGCAACGGCAAACCTTCTCTGACGAAATCTTGACAAAAAGACTGTATGAAAGGGTCACCATAACTCAGAGCTGACTTAAAGGCACATAACAACAACAACAACAACAACAACAACAACAACAACAATATATATATGCATTGTTTCATTGACTGTGGCTACTAGTCTTCTTTTCCAATTAAAGCTTTTCAACTAAATGGAAGTTCATTGCCAAGCACAGGTGGGCAGACAAAACTATAAAAAGAGAATTAGCCCTTCCATTTTCATATCTGAAATATGAAGAGAAAATAAGCTATTCAAAATCTGAAAAAAAAAGAGAATAAGCTTTTACCAAAATTCTTACACAAAGGAGATACACATTGCAAAGTGTTCCTGCTGAAAATGGAAGCATTGTGATGAAGTCCTGTGACATCACTGTAATGCCGAGTGCACATTTCTATAGTCTTCTCTCAAAAGCATTGTGATGTGTGTGTGTTTCCCTGATCTTGCTCTGTGTCACTGAATATATGTATTTTTTAAATGGCATGGATAAGTCAACAAACATTTGGTAATAGTGGTTGTGTGGGAACAACTGCAATATTCATATTTTTTAAAAAGATGTGGAGTTGAACACAAAATATACAGTTGGAAAAAAATATGCAGTTGGAAAACTGGTAATGTCTAGAGGGAAAAACAGGAGGAAGACTACACATACAAGCTTATTATGTGTTTATTAACACTTAAATGATAGTATGCAAACAAATTAGCACCTGGTTCTAATCTGCACTGCAGAAATAATGCAGTTTGACACTACTTTAACTGCCATGGATTCCATTACATTCTAATGCCACAGAATCGTGGGGTGTAGTTTGTTGTGGCATCAGAGCTCTCTGAGAAAGAAGGCTAAATATCTCACAAAACTACTAATCCCAGAATCCCATAACAGTAAAAGTGATGTCAAAATGCATTATTTCTACAGTGCAGATTAGAGATTAATTTCAAAATAAACCGCCCAAAGGATAGTAAAACACTAGGGCTCTACAGACTACCCCAAAAGGATGGGCTGGACGCATCCGTTTTCCTCCTGAGGGATGCCGCAGCAACCAAAACGTGCATAACCAAACCATGCTGGTGCCATGAGGGTGCCATTGGTGCATTGTCACCTGTTGATGATGCAAGCGTAGCACTGCAAGCATGGCACCTCAATGTGTGGAAGCTGCGCCATGCTTGCGTCATCATGGCAGGCCCTGTCTGGATGGGAGGCCATAGTGATGGCACCACAGCCACACACTAGGGCCCAGGACCATGCAGTTGCTCCACAATCCCGAGCCCTAAAATTGACTCCAGATTGCCGCTTTCCAGCAGTCTGTACTGGGCCACTATCTTCTTTTTGGTCCAATGTCCTCTTTTTAAGCTTCACTCCAGTGTAAAATGAACTAGTTGCAAGCTGTCAGCTGTGTTGTGCTTATCAGGAAAATTTGGTGAAAACAGGAGAAGCTCAGAGTGGGAGTAGGACCAGTTGTGGCAGCACAAATGTGAACAGGCAGGAGGAAAGTTTCTTCCATTGGATTAAGTGCCACTGAGGTGGGATTTACGTTTGGTGAACTGTTCTATTACTAAATGAACTAAAGTAGATTTATACCTGAGTCACTGATGTTGCTTTTGTTTGCAATGTGCATATTGTGCATTTTGTTTGGCCAATAAAGGTATTACTGTTTGGTGGATTTTCCATCGTGGGTTACATACCGCCAAGAAGCAGGGATGTCCCGCCGCCGCCGCTTGCGGCGTCCGAGAGCCGCAGCTGCCACACCGCGGGGCTCCCGGACGCTCAGAGGAAGGAGCGCGGAAATCGTGCTCCTTCTTGGGCCCCGGAAGAGGCACTGCAAGTGCCAAAGGGCGCACTCACGGCGTCACTTCCGGTGTGCCATGTGCGGACGCAGAGCGTCCGTTACGTCAATATGGCGGCGGCCATGTGGAACGGTCGCCATATTGTACGTATTGAATACGTATTAGGGTTAGGGGGTGCGGAAGCACCGCCCCTTCCTAACCCTAATACATATTCAATACGTATTTTTTGGTGGTCTATAACCCGCCCAAGTTATTGGCTTTACTATATAGCCTAACATGGCTACCCCTGGATGTTTTTTGGATTTCAAGTATTTTGTAGTTGTGGTTGTATAGGGACAGCTGTGGCCAGTGGCACCATTAAGGGGGGTGCGGGGAGTATGGACCACACCAAGTGACACTCTAAGGGGGGGTGACACCACTCCTCCACAGACACCTACTTTTGGGCAGAAATGGGCTGTGGCATTCATATGCTTACATTTAAAATGCTTTAAGAGATGGTGGGAGTGGGGTGAAGCTCAGTGGAAGGAGAAAGGAGAGACCCCAGAATTTTTTTAAATTAACACTTCAAGTTTCAAAATGTTGAATTTTTGAAATTGTTTTGAAAAAATTTGAAGTTTTTTGAAAATTGTTATTCTTTTTCCATTTTCCTTAAAAATTACATTTTAACCAAATCTTCACTGTATGTGAATACATTTAGGTTGTGCATGTGATATTGTCATTTGAAGGTATAATTTTAATTTTGCTAGTTGCTTGTGTCACAACTATTAGCATTACATTAGGATTTACGAGTAACATTAGTGCAAAAAAGCATTACTAAGAATTCTGTATGGTGTGAAATGGAAGGTTAATGGGGGGGGGGGGGACACCATGGAGATTATCACATGCGGCACTTTCATTGCCCAAACGTCATCAAAATGGGGGGGGGGGGAAGCGTCACCAGTGTGATCACGCTGCTGGCGCTTCTAAAGTGAAATGGAAGTGTTATCGCCATGGAATCGCTATGGAATCGTCAGGGAAGCAGCCCTATCCTTCCAGACAAAATATAAGAAATGTTTTATACAAATTGGGTATCAATTGATAGAGGAAAGTCTGGGTTCCATTCATTGGTTTTGGTTTATTAAGAAACATTTATTTCAAGGCTATAGCATTTGAATTCTAGCTTTAAAATATAACTCCCAGAGCAATGATGTTATTATTTAAAGAAAGTTACTTAGCTACTTCATATTCTGAGAAACCACAAAGAAATGTGGGCTACTGTGATCTGCAGAGGTAATGCACTTTGTTTGATAGCACTTTAACTCTCATGGCTCCATGCTATGGAATCCTGTGATCCATCCTTTGTTGTGGGAACATAGATCTCTGACAGAGCTAAATATGTCACAAAACTACAATTCCAGAACTCCATAGGAATGTGGAAATCTGGAAGGGCTTCTCCGCTGACGATTCCATGGCACTAACAATAACGTTTCACTTTAGAAGCACCAGGCACGATCACACTGGTGACGCTTCCTCCCCATTTTGATGACATTTGGGTGACAGAAGCGCTGTGTGTGATAATCTCTATGAGCTACTGCACTGGGTGACATCAACCGTAGAGACATTACAAGCTGTAGCATCTAAAAATGATTCCTTATATATAGCTTGCAGACCTGCCTGTGGATGGAAAGGGAAATTGCTGGTGGGCTTAAAACCCCCAACAGGGGCTGGTTGAGGACTAGGAAGAACTCCTGGGACAGAAATACAAAGACTCCAAGACAGAGCAAGCATGCAAGGACAGCAGTGAACCTGAAGAAAGGGTGAGTGTTTTGAGGAAAAGGGCAGCTGAGGCAGGGGACCGAATCAAGAAGGGACTATGCAGAGGTGGAACTGAATAAATTTAGCAGCTCTTAAGGTCAGGAAGGGTTGCATGCTGTGGAATGTGAGGAATGCGAGGGATGATGGTTAAGAGCCAAAGCAGTTAAAGGAAGTAGTTGTTAGCTAGACTGTGAAAGAGGAATTCTGCCAGTTGAGGCTTCAACTGGCAGTGCTACACTGTGACTCAATAATGAGAAAAGACAAAGATGCACGAGGCCCTGTGTTTGGAGGGTTTTGTTGTTACTGTGTGCTTCCAAGTAATTTTTGACTTATGGCAACCCTATCATGTTTTTTTCTTGGCAATTTTCTTAGACGGGGTTTGCCATTGCCATCCTTTGAAGGTGAGACAGTGTGATTTGCCTAAGGTAACTCTAATTCTTTTTTTTAATGATTGATTGGTAATCGAATCCTGATCTCCAGAGTTGTAGTCCAACACTCAAACCACTCACATTCTTACAAAGCATGCCACTTGTCTGCCATAACTGACATCCAAGAGGGTCACAGTCTCAGAAAAATATCGCTAGAATTAAAACATAAGAGTACACAAATAACAATAAATTGGCAGTTTAGAAACAAAGAATACATCAGTGATGTATATTACATTTTGATCTGAACAAAACAGCCAATGCAGACCTCCCATGACATTTGCTGCTTTGTCCTGAGGGTCTGGGGAAAGCCAGGGTGATAAAAACAAGAGCTTGAGGGCCAGACTTAACAGACTCCCTCTGTGCCACACATTTTAGGGCACTTGGAAATTTGGGTGGAAGCACTGCACCAGATTATTGCTGAGAGTCTCTTGGCTTGAGTGAACACTCTCCTGACTGACTTGACAAGGATGTAATCTGCACTGCAGAAATAATGCAGTTTGACACTACTTTAACTGTCATGACTCAGTGCTATGGATTTCTAGGATTTGTAGTTTGTTGTGGGACTAGAGCTCTTTAGCCGAGAAGGCTAAATAGTTCACAAAACTACAAATCCTAGAATTCCATAGCACTGATCCATGACAGTTAAAGTGGTGTCGGACTGCATTATTACTCCAGTGCAGATTAGATCAAGGAGGAGGTTACATTGGCCAGGCTGGCTAGTGGATGGTAAGAGTGTTAGACCACCTCCCAAGGAACTTTCCTGACCTTGGGCTGTTCTAAATATCTTGGAGGATAGAATCTAAATGATTACATTAATAATAAACAAAAAGCACCAGTGTTAGTTTTTAAGTCATAGGCATATTTGGAAGTCTTTGGTTGCCCTTTTCTTGTGGCCCTTTCACACTACACAGAGTTATAGTGCTACAATTCCACTGTAATGATCATGGTTGTATCCTATGGCATCCTGGGATTAGCAGTTTGGGGGGGGGGGGAGGCATTGAGATTTCTCATCTAGAAAGTTCATCTAGTACTTCATTAAACTACAAAGCCCAGGATTCCATGGGAAGCAGCTATGGCAGTTCGAGTGGAATCATAGCGGCATAACTGTGGGATGTGAAACGGTCCCAGAGCCATACATTTAAACTGATATTAAGAGGAAAAAAAGAACCAAATCAAGCTTACTTGTGAGTCTTCCCAGGTTCTGGGCATTGGCCCATTTTACTGCTAGAACCCTGTTGGCTTTGGTTGTTTGTTGGCTTTTCGTACTTCTGATTATTAACCACAGAAACAATATATTCAATTGTACAGAGAGGAAAGGCTGCATGATAAGAGGACTCTTCTGCTGGGACAGGAGACTCGGTGTCTACCCCTCCCCTCCCTTGTACATAGGAAACAAGCAGCAGAAGAAAGCAAACACAATGTGCTTAGTGTACTTTAAAGGGAGTGCTACGTTGTAGGAGAATCCTCTTTACATAAAATCAAAGGTGTGTAACAGGAGAGAGAGAGAGAGAGAGAGAAGGAAAAAATGTAGGGGGAGGGAGAGAAAGCAAAGCAGTGGATTTTCCCCAGCACTGACAGCTTCATGTTTATTTATTTGAGCAAAAGGAGCAGATACCAAAGCAAAGACGTGCTAATTTTATTCCCAGATCAAATAAAAGAACATGGAGCATGTTCTCATCAAAGTCAGTGATTACTTTAGGGGGAGCTAATACAATGAACATTATTAAATGAAACAACCTCTTTTTAAAGGGCACCTCACATTAAGGATTTTAGCATAAGTAATATGTTGTCTTGAAAGCTGATGCGAAATGGAAGCCTTCTGCTGAAGGAGGAGTGGGGGGGAGGGAGGAAAGAAAGAGAGGCTTGTCAGTTTCTAAAGATCCCAAGTACTTGCTTGGAGCTCTGATCCTGGCCAGTATTTTTCCACTGTTTATCCAGCATTCCTTGATACATCTTTACAGATGGATTTTCCACAGTCAAGCCAATCAATCCCTTTACAAATAGACAGGACGTAGCAGTGTTTCTTCCTGCAGAAAGCATATACAGGCCAAAATACTGAGCAAATGGAGCAATTTCTTTTCTTTTCTTTTTAAAAAGCAGATGGCTTCCAAGGCTGGGGCAACTATGCAAGAGAAGCAGCCAATACCCATGCCACTTAAAATCAACCCAAGCAGGTAGCAAAATAACATCACACACTACATCTACAAGGTAAAAGTCTTACATGGTTTGGGTGTAGGGTACTTACAAGATCGCCTCCTCCCATATAATCCATCCTTTACGCTCAGGTTCTCTGGTGGCTATCTGCTCTGGGCCTGGTCCAGACAGGCGCAATAGGATGCCATCATCATGTGCGAGGGGCGGCGCTTCTAGACGACCCTCGCACATGATGAGGGTGTCAAAATGGTGGCGCCCTGTACAGATGGGCACTACTATCGATACGTGCCGGATGCATAGCGGCCGCACGTCGTGGCGCCATATGACGTTGCAAGAAGAACCCGCTTTTTGTGGGTTCTTTTTGTTCTGCTGGGAAGTCCTGTGGTCTGGAGGCTGTGGCTTCCCTGTGGACCAAAACTAGGTGCCGGGAGACTGTCCTTTTTGGATGGTTTGTCCCGCGCCTTGGTCAGTTGGAAGACTTTTTCTTCAGCCACCCCTAGACTGTGGAATGACCTGCTGGATGAGATTTGACAGCTGAATATGCTGTCGGAATTTAAAATGATTATTAAATACCAATATCTTCTGGCAGGCTTACCCAGATGATTTTTAACTTGTGAATTTTAAATGAAGAATTTTAAATGTGGATTGTTTTAATATGTGTATATCTTGTCTTTTTAAATTGTACATATGTACCTTTAAATTGATGTGTATTTTAACGGATGTGTTTTAACTGCTGTGGTATGTCTGTTAATTGTTGTTGTTCCCTGTCTCGATCCATGGGGAGAGGCAAGTAACAAATAAATATTATTGTTATTGTTATTACACATGAACTCTTGCACCTACATTTCAGCAAACATTAAACATCTTTGCCTAAAATGTTGTCTATAGTTGCCCAAACAAGGCTGTTCTCAAGGAAAATTCTGAATGAACGTAACCTCATTGTAAAACTCAGAAACAGAACTGGGTATTTCATCCTCTCTGATTGTTGTTATTGTTGTGCGCTTTCAAGTCATTTCGGACTTATAGTGACCCTAATGGTGAACCTTTTGTTGACAGGTTTCTTCAGAGGTAGTTTTCCATTGCTGACTTCTGAGGCTGAGAGGGTGTAACTTGCCCAAGATCACCCAGTGGGTTTACATACCCAAGCTGGGATTTGAACCCTGGTTTCCAGAATCCTGGGAAGAGAAAAAAGAGGCCCCAGGTCAATAGGGTGGTGGTGGTGGTGACACCATGATTTACCGCAACGGGTGATGCCAACCCTAGTGACACCACTATGTGGAAATGCAAGTCAATTATTTTTGCCAAGAAAAATGGAATCCTGTTAGTACTCAGATGAAACAAAGATGAACATAATTTTAATTTGCATAATTTATTTCTCATTGCTGTTACTCACCAAAGAGTAGAATCTTGTTTTTTAAAACTTATTCATTTGCATTACACTTTACAGTGACAGAAAGTAACTTGTTATTTATTACAATGCTTGAAAAATAACTCATTGCATTGTTTTACTGATTGCTTAGAGTTTATTAATACAATGATGGGAATCATGCAGTCTTCAGATGGTGAACTGGAACTCCCAGCTTCATCACTACTGGGTATGCAGGCTAGACACGCTGGAAGTTGCAGTCCAATTACTTTTGGAGGACTGCACATATCCACCTTTTCTGATAAGAGAATGAGACGAAGCCATAAAAATTTCTGTCAAAATGCCTTTTAACATTCCTTGTCGCAGAAATAATTGCTTTGTTTCATTTGCTATGTTACTTTTTAAAGGCAACTTCATTACACCTACAATAAATTCAGTGTGCTCTTGGGAACTATGTTTATTGTAATTAATTGCTGCATCTTCACTGCAGAAATAATCCAGGTTGACACCACTTTAACTGCTATGCCTCAGTTGCTATGGAATTCTGGGGACTCCATAGCATTGAAACATGGCAGTTAAAGTGCGGTCAAACTGGATTATTTCTTCAGTGTGGATACAGCCTCAGTCATGAGTCAAGAGAAATAACAAAGTGCTGCCTTCTGGGTGAAAGTCTGAGGACTGAAGGCTCCTTTGTGGTGCGCCAGGAGAGAGCAGCACTGTGCCAAATTCTTCAACTTAGTAGTCAGCCATCAAACAATACAAACCTCCTCTTCACCATCATTTATTTCCACAGACCAGAGTTGATATCTCTGGCCTGTTCACTGTTTTTTGACAATAACTCCTACAACCCTTTACCATCAGCCATGCTAGTTGGATATCATGGCAAATGTAGGCCATAATATTTGGAGGATCAAAAGTTCCCCTCTCCAGCCTCAGCTGAAGGACACAGTGTAGATATGTGAGCCATAACCTGAGCAATGGACCCATTATTCCTGCACATCTGCACTGTGACCATTGGTGACTGTTGTCACTGGCAGGGCAGAGGGCTGTTGGGCTACAACAGGCTGGACTCACTAATCTTCTTGGCTCTCCCAGTGACTCCTTTCTTGCCTGGAAAGGAAAGGCAGCAAATGTTAGAAGCATCACTAAGCCCTCACTCCAATCATTTTTAGCAGTAACAGTGGATGTCAAGAGGAGACAAAGCTGACTCTATATAGTAGGTTATTGCTCTCTGGGAGACAGGAGAGAAATTTGGAAGTCCTCCCACCCTATGTTTGAAGAGAAGTTTGCTCTGGATGTACAGTTTAGTCGAAGAGGGAGATTTCATGAGGGAAACAAGATTCTCAGCAAGGTTTGCTGTTAAATATTTAAGATATACAACATAACTTTCAGTATGTTTGTTCAGAAATAAGTATCACACTGAATTCAGTTGGGATCTGTATTCCCAGGTCTATGTTCATGAGATTACAGCTTCAACTGCGCACGTGCACACACACACACAAAATAAGCAGTCTGTTTTATCTTGAGTATTTGTTGTGGTGACTTTTTAAAAATACTTCTTAATTACCCTATATTATCAATACAGGTCGAGTAGCTACAACTTTTAGAAGGAAAGGGATTTGTGGCTGCAACATGCATAAGTAATTAACAGTCCCATTTAATTAAAGCAAGAGTCAGAATGCAGAACCAGGTGGACTGGCGAAGAGAAGGAGGTGCTTCCGAGAAACATTTGCTAACAAAGCAATCCCCTGCATGTCTATTTGGAAGCAGGCCATAGGAGGCACATTGGAACTTTCTAAAGAATTCCAGCTTATTGTAAACCAGCCAGCATACTAATGCAGCTGCCAGATCATTCCTGCTAAGCACACCACAGACCTGGCATCTGTGGTTTGCAATCCCAGAGCTTTTGTTGCACTTTTCCCCACCAAGATCAACTAAAACAAGAGAAAGCTGCTGCTGAAATTCAGCAATACTTGTGGGGTGTGACACCAAAAGTCAGCATCTAACCATAATACAGTCAGCCTTCTTCACTTCTTGCTCCTCTTTCTCTACATTTGTGTCTTTCTTTTCCCAAGTTTGGCAGAAGTGTTCCTTGGGTAAACTATGGGAAAGTGAGGGAGTAGGGATGAGGCTGTGTCAAACAAATATTTTGAAAATGGAGGAAAATTAACGTTAGGCAATGGACATATTGCCCCCACAAGCTGGGTACTCATTTTACCAACCTATGAAAGGATGGAAGCCTGAGTCGACCTGGAGCCCTCTGGGACTGAACTCCCAATGTTGTAGCTGCAGTACAAGCATTTAACTACTGTGCCACCAGGGTTCCTCAAAATTATATCTGTGTTTTAACACATAACCCTATCCCTCTTTAAAAAAGAATAATGCTAAAACAAAATCAAAAGGAAAACAAAACAAAACAAAACTAAACCAGTGGCCCTCAATGGCTTGGCCAACACAAGATGTGGTCCCTGGTCTGGCTGCAGTTGCCTGTCCCAGTTTATTGGCTAGCAGTGTGAGACAGAAGACTGAGTACTGAGTTTGAATGTCATAGCAAACAAATGATGGTGGAAAAGTGTATTCTTTGCTCAGCCACTGCTAATATCTGTCAGTGCGCAGAAGCACAATGCTAGTGCTTCTGCATTGTTGCCCAGTGTGGAGAGGGGGCGAACTGACTTGCTCTTCCTCATCCCCGGCTGTTCACCTACCTATACTGCTGCTGAGAGGGGTGGCACTGCAGCCTTCAAAACATCCATTCAGGATCTGGCATGGCTGCGCTCTCAGTAGTTGCACCAGATCCTGAAGCAACTGTCCCCCCAGCAGTGGCTACTGCTGGGAGGAACATGCTCAGGCCTCTTGAGGTCAGGGTCCATTGCAGCTGCTGGGCAAGCAAGAAAGGGAGGCAACAACTTTTCTCACTTGCCCATAAGCTGTGTGAGTCCCTCTAGTTGTACCACCCCACCAGGTGATACTCCCTCTGGGGCATCACCTGTTGCATTCTGCACTCTACACACCCTCCAAGTGATGCCTCTGCTTGTGAAGACTAAACCAGGGTTCACCTAGAACTTTGGTTTATTGTGATATTTGAATCAGGTGACTTTGTTCAATGGAGGTTACCTCTGGTTAAGTGTGCAGAAGACTGTATGACACACTGTCTGCCCACACAAACTGAGTGCGCTTCCTAGAAATCCTTTCACTCTCATATGTGGCTATAAGTAGCAGCAGATGATCACCAGTATCTCTTCAGCAGCTTCTCTGTTGTTACCAGGCTTCTTATTAAGGAACTCTTGACACACTTCTAAGAAACTGAAAGATTGTGAGGGCAGTTTCCACACCTCTGTTTTAAGTGGTAGTCTTGGTTGTATGCACACATACATTTGCAGCAAAGGTTGGAAAAGTTCAGTTTAATGGTCCACAGCTGCCATATTTCCAGATGGTCATAGCCAGTGATAGAAACTAGTTAATTTAAATCAATTAAGCTAACAATTAATTTAAGAATGTTCTAACATTTTAAAAACTGAATTAGGTTGCTTAGAAGGGCTGGTCTTCTTTGCACCTTGGTGGTTCTTTTCTCTTCTTCACTAAATATCACAGAGTGATATTTCATCTTTCCTACATTTTGAAGTTCTTATCCCTAGGACTTTTGTTGTAATTCATTTGGGAATCATTAAGTGAAAGAAAGGGGGAGGGTTCAGGAAATGACAATATAACAACCATACTGGGAAAGCAAGAAAATATATTTTGGTTGGCTAGATGAGTAATGGGGTTTTCAAAAATTTATGTCCTTCTCTTCCCAAGCTCAAAACAGGGATAAAGTTGGGGTGATTAAATCAGCAATGATATTTTTCAACTTTGTTGTGGTGAGGATTTTACTTCAGGCTTTTTACTTAACATTAAATAGTGATTTTAATATAACCATAATATTTTCCCATCCCACTTCTAATGTAAATGTATTTGAACAAGATATTTAACTATTTATTAAACACATTAAGCTTTTTCTACTAATTTTCCTATCATGATTATTCCAGCCTCTGTGGGGATTTAGTTCTGGGATCCCCTCCAGATGTGAAGAAACACTAGCAATCACACCCCATATTATTGAATAGCAGCGACATGAATGTACACACACTGAAGCATATATGTTCATGTTACTGTCGTTTAATAATAAAGGAGTGTGACAATCTATGAATGACTGAATTCGTGGATCTGGAGTCCATGGATCAGAAGGTCCAACTATATATACTGTAGTAAAATTGTTCATTCCCAAAGGCGGGTTACAGACCGCCCGTTTGGGGTGGCCTGTTCCAGCCCCTTTCCCCGCTGTATTGGGGCCTCAGCTGCCAGAACGGCAGCCTCTGAAGCCCCAATCCGCTGCTTTCCAGGCCACAGGGAAGAGGCAAAAGGCCGCTTCCCCACGGCCTGGAAAGGGGTGTCCTTGGGGCTTCAAGCCCCAAGGACACCCGGTGACGGCGGGGAGGAGGAGAAAGAGGCTACTTGGCCCCTTTCTGCTCTGCGTCGCTGGCGCAGCCGTCTAAAGGCTGCGCCAGTGACGCAAATTGCAGAAGGATCTCTGTTTCAGAGCTCCTTCTCGCGCTGTGGAAAGGGCACTCTATGCGCCCTTGCACAGCACGACAATGTCACGTTCGCGCCGCCTCGTTTGGAGGCGGTGCATTCGTGACGTCGTAATGGGGCCCTCTTGTGGAACTGGCACCTCTATTTTGTACGGACTAGGTCTGTACTAGGGTTAGGGGCGTCAAGAAGTGACGCCCCTTTGTAACCCTAGTATGGACTAAGTCCGTACAATTATGCCTGTTTGTAACGGACCAAAGTGTCTTAATTAATTCCACATTCAGAGACAGGGGTCACTGTGTATAAGAAGAATTGAGTGGATGACTGTTGATAGAGATTAAAAACAACATTGGCTCACAAAAATTTATGTTTTCAGTCCTGTAAATGATATGAAATCACATTGGCAAATTCTAAAAAAAAAAAAAAGCTGTTGTGTTAATCATGAGTTGAAAAAGTGGCTCATCAGATGATATTCAGGGGTTCAGGGGGTTGGAAGGCTTAGCAATTTCTCATTTTTAAAGTGCTGATATTTGTACTAGAGTCTGTTTTCTGTCTCAGGTTAAAATGTGGCAGTTATCCAAACTCTCCCTCTATACACCACATTTAATTTTTTTAAAAAATCCTTTAAATAAATAAAATGATACAGAAGTCTATCTTGAACTCATTTTCCAATAGATATAAGTGTTGTACAAAGGATAATTACTATTGTTTTTCTGGTTTCCATATACAAGGTGCCAAGGAATGGAATAATTTGCTTACAATGAAACAATGGCTGTCATGATTATACATCAAGGATTTCATGATTATAGGCTGCCTTGGGTCTCTTTTCAGGAGAGAGGTGGGATAAACAGAAAACAAACAAACAAACAAACAAACAAATAAATAAATGAACTGATTGTGTTTGTTATCTGACGAGTCTTGGGTCAATGAATCAGTGTTGAGGTAAAGTTTTCAGAGTTTGGAAAAGTTACTTTTGGGACTATAATTCCCAGAATCATGATAGGTTGGTCCAACGATTCTGGAAGCTTTATTCCAAAAAAGCAACTTTCCAAAAGGAAATTATCACACTGGCTGTTTTCTCCTGATGTGGGCACAGGCTGAGACTGTGTATAAATGGATATTATCACACAGCTCCGTGCCCTTATCAGAGGCATCCCGTACCCAATTGGGACTTCTCCCATACTTAACAAAAAACTACTTTTCCATTTATTGCAAAGCACGGGAGAAGTGCTGATCATTACAGGATGCCTCTGATCTAGGCATGGAGCTGTGCAATAACATCCGTTTATACACAGTCTCAGCCCATGTCCAGATCAAGGAAAAGAGCCATGCAATAATCTCCCAAGATTTGCTCAAACCTCTCTGCTGAAGCAATGGAGAGATGCCAATGTGAAATCTAGTCTTATAAACTTGCTCTTTGGAAGTTCTTTTCCTTTTCAGATGCCAAAGTCCAAGACTAGCAAAGTCTAAACTTCCCAAATTGAGATGCAGTAAATATTTGAAATGGAGAACAATGGATGTTCAGTTTTGCTGACTGAGAAGTGGGAGGGAAAGTGAAGTGAAGTGAAGTGAAGTGAAGTGAAGGGAAGGGAAGGGAAGGGAAGGGAAGAGCATGGAGGCATTGTGGAAAGACCATGTCTGCTCCATTCAGCAATGTTTCCCATACTGAAGGAATCTGGCAGAACATGCAGCTATATGGTAGATCTGTGATCCCCAGTCTTGGTTCTCATGTTGTCATTGCAGTATAATGTGCAGAATCTCTGGTCATTGGCCATGTTGGCTGAGACTTTGGGAAACTGGGGAGTTTATCGCTCTGCTTAAATAACCCAGTTTACCTCATCCAAATTCAAGCTTAAATCAGGAGGCAGCTGGGTCCTACCGCAAGGATTTTGCTGCCGAAGCCACTGAGCAAGTACAGCCCAGCTGCAGCCCGGGTGCTAGGCTTGCTTCCGTGGTCAAGTCGGAAAGCTCTTGGCTTCGAAATAAGGCTGCCGGAACTCACCTGGGACCTGGGCTGAAGTTGGACTGTACTCATTTGGCAGCTTTGGTGGCAAAATCCTTGTGGTAGGACCCAGCTGCCTCTCAATTTATGTTTGAATTCAGATGAGGTAAGCTGGATTATTTAAACAGAGTGATAAGTTCCTCAGTGTGGTCTCTGCAAAATTAAAGGGATCATAAAATGGACATGATATTCCATAACATACTTATTTCAATGACCGGGAGGATTCTGGTGTGTGTGATATTCCAATATCTGAGCAGCTCTAACCTCTTCTCCTGAATCCTTTGTAATGTGCAGAGTAACACTTGAAAATGCAACATGAACTCAGACCAAACATTACCCTCCAAAGTGTTTCACAATTTTGAATTTTCAAAATGTGGTGTCACTGGTGGGCTTGGAAATTAAAGGACAAGTGATAGAGAGGAACAGAGGGAAAGGATTGGGGAGGCAGAAGAATGTGCCAGTGATGGAATGAGAGATGAGCATTTAGCAGGCACTTGCATCCAATTGAGACCATGGTGGTTCTCCTTGCAAGGATGGAACTGATGGGTTTCCCAGAGACCCTAAGGCCCCTTGCTGGTGACAGAGATCAAGTCCTCCTTACCCTCAGTCTCCAATTGCAGATCATCTTACAGATAGAGGTTTTTTCCAGCAGTGAAAAAGGAAAGAAGCTTCTCGTAACTGTTATTTCTCTGGGGCGAAGCTGGTTTTCCTCTTCCCCTGATATTCTTCCAAAGAGGTAAAGAAGAAAGAAGAATAAAACCTTGAAAGGAAATTAAAAGAAAATGGAAGGAAAACATGTAGTATTGATGAAATGCACACATTTAGCTAGCACAACAAACAGCAGTGCCAATATTCTTGTACAGCCTGCTATAACAGGAAGCCAAATTTGGAAAAGGGAAAGCCTCCAGGCTGTCCAAAATATACAAGAGCCATACTTCAGTTGTCAAGGAAACTTAGCAAGTGCCTAGGAATTTCATTAATTTCCAAAGTCTAACTTTGCCAAAATCTTTTTGAGCTCAAAAAGATCACACTGTTTCACCAAGCCAGTTACTTTGGACCATATAAAAAAATCTAATGACATGCCAGGCTAATGGTTCATGATGGTATTTTGGTTACCTTAAACCAGGTACTTGAACAGAAATTGTTGCTGTGTGTCCACTTTCCAATTCAAAAAGTTTATAAGTGGAAGCTTTTCTACTACTTTTTCTACCGACTCATGGTGATATTGTGGATGAGACATCTCCAAGACTCCCTGTCCTCCACTGCTCTGCTTAGGTCCTGCAGTTCAGGCCCATGACCTCTCTGATTGAGTCCAACCATCTGGCATGCTGTCTTCTACTACCTTCTACCTTTCCTAGCATCATTGTCTTTTATTATGAGTCATGCCTTTTCATAATATGGCCAAAGTATTCATAATCTTGGCTTCCAGGTACAGTTCTGGCTTGAACTGTTCTAGGACCCACTTTTTTGTTGTTGTTGTTTTTTAGGATGGGGGTGTACTGTCCTTATATACTGACTCTGCCCCCCCCCCATCACTTGCCTCAGCTTGGTCCAATGGACCTTGCTTATATTGAAAATTCTGGTCTCTTCATGGAGGGTATCAAAGCCCCACCGTCCCTCAAGGCTCTGCCAATTGTCCTGGTGTGAATTTTGGCTATCCACTGTATCCTCAGCACTCTTCTCCAGCATCCCATTTAAAATTAGTTGGTTTCCTTACTATCCGCTTTCTTCACTCTCCAGCTTTCACATCTGTACATAGTGATGGGGAATATAATGGCTTGGATTATTCTCAATTTAATACTCAGTTGTATATCTTTACACTTTAAGGATCTTGTCTAGTTCTGTCATGACTGTCCTTCCAAGTTCTAGTCTTCTTCTAATATCCTGACTGCAGATTCCGTTCTGATAAATATTTGATCTGAGGTATTGGGTATCTTTTGATTGATTTCCTCATTATCCAGGCTGAATTCATGTATCTCTTTTATGGTCATTATTTTTGTTTTCTTAATGTTAAACAGTAACCCCGTCTTTGCACTTTCTTCTGTAATGTTCTTTAGGAAATGCCCCAAATTTCTGATATTTTCTGATAATAGTATGGTGTCATCTTCATGTCTTAGACTGTTGATGTTCCATCCTCTTATCTTTACTCCTCCTTTTTCTGAGTC
Organism: Sceloporus undulatus; assembly: GCF_019175285.1. Classification (NCBI taxonomy): domain Eukaryota; kingdom Metazoa; phylum Chordata; class Lepidosauria; order Squamata; family Phrynosomatidae; genus Sceloporus; species Sceloporus undulatus. The sequence continues at coordinate 154,147,968 of NC_056524.1, read as the reverse complement.
TAAACCTAATCTTCATTTGATATTTTCTGTATACAAGTAGGACAAATAGGGTGATAGAACTAAGCCTTGTCTGACTTCTTTGCCAGTTGGGAAACATATTTTGTTCTAACAGTAGCTTCTTGTCCTAAGTACAGAATCCTCACCAGGGGGCCATTCACACATTGTTTTTTTTAGTGTGACTATGTGAATAACCTCATTCACCAATTTGGGGTTTGTTGTTGACACTATGGAAACCCATTTCTATGCATCTCTGTGAGTTCAGTTGCTCACACATGCCAGCACTTGAATAAAGATGGAGTCGATGATGCAAATGTATGTGAAGCATGTTCAAGACATGCAGAGTTTTATCCTGGTTTCTCCCAGGTCTATTTTAATTGGTTATTCACACAGCCAAGAATCTGAATCTTTTAGAAAAACGTCTCTCTTTCCCTCCCCAAATATTGATTTCCCCAAGTTAGATGGATTTTTGGCAGCCTCCCACAACTTAATCAGATGCATTCAAAATCCATGTAAACAACAAAGATTCACCCCAGATTCTACCTGGATCATTTTTATCTTCTGAATAATTCTAAAGATTATTAAATGGCACTCCCATTTCTTTAAGAGTTTTTTATAATCTATGCAGTCAAAGACTCTCCTATAGCCTATAAGGTACATATTGATTTTCCTCTGCACTTCATTAGTCAAATTATTAGCCATCATATGTTTGCAATGTGGTCCCTAGTGCCTCTTCCTTTTCTGAATCCAGCTTGCACCTTTGGAATTTCTTGCTCCACATGTGATTGGAGTCTCTGCTTAAGAATTTTGTGCATGACTTTGTTTATGTGAGAGATCAGAGCTATGGCCTTGTAGTTGCTGCAGTCTTTTGTGTTTCCTTTTTGTGGGTGGGGATATATATTTATCATTTCCAATCTATTGGCCACTGTTTTGTTTTCCAAAATACCTGCCTTTTATTGCCCTTTGTCCTGAGTCCTCACCTGGTTAAGAAGAGGAGTGGCCTCTGCCTGCATCGAATACCATTTTAACTGACATAATCTGAGACACTGCAATATTAAGTACAAGCTTATTTGATTGCATGATGAGATGGTCCAGGAGCAGCTTCCTTGTGAGAAGAGAGTATTGGAGTGTTGGACCTTGTCTTATTTGATTGCACAGTGAGATGGTTCAGGAGCAGCTTCCTTGTGACAAGAAAGTATTGGAGAGTTGGATCTTGTCTTAACATATGTGTGGATTAACCAATGGGTTCAGCAGGAAGATCTGGAAAGGACCCATTCAAGCAAGAATTGTCTTACAACAATATTAGTCTCCCTAAAGCAACATGCCTTCATAACTTGCTAAAGCTGCTTCCTGACAGCTGCAAACTCTGCCTTCTTTTCTCTTTCCTGAGCCAGATAGCAGTGGTAAAACTATCTCTTTTAACATCCCCCCAGAAATCTGAGGAGTAGCCATTGGCCATGAATGACAATTTGAAGCCAGCCCTTTCATTTCTCAAGTTTTAGAGAAGCCTACAGAGATCTTCTGGCCTCTTTATGGCAGATTAGTTCATCTCATAATTTTATTCTACATCTGATTAGAAATGAAAACATATTGTTTCCTTTTTTCCCACACAGGAGATGACACCATACCAAATGGTAAAGGGAAAAATGGTTCTCCTATAGATGGTTGGCAAAACTCAGCAAAATTAGACATGTTGCTTTATTTTTGGCATCTAACCTCATTTAAAAACCCAGAAGCCTTTTTTCCCCAATCAAGAAGTTTGACATATCACTTTAATGAAATCACTAGAAAGTTTAGTAATCCAACAAGTGGGGAAATCTAGAAAAGGAAAACAGTGAGGGAGAAAGAGGATGGATAAAGTGGGAAAACATAAAGTGAGTCCTCAATAGGGCAAATGTTATAACAGAATATGCATGATTAAAGACCAAGAAATGTCCACATTCTTAATTTTATTAAAGTTAGACACTGTAAGATTATGAACTGGAGAGGAAAGCCTCTAGCAAATTAGAAAAAGATAAAATGCATTAATCTATTAGCTCTGATTTACAGAAGTCTACTTTTAAGACTGCCTTTACATATTACCTAGAGCAGCAAAATTGTAGTTTCTTCCATGGTTGCTCCCTTCTTGTTCATGGTAAAATGCTCTTCTGTCCATGTGCTTGAGGTGGATTGCACAGTGGGACATCAAGCTGATTATACCAAGTCCAGCAGAGGATCTCTCAGCAATGTAGTACATAACCATACAATCTATGTGGATAGAACAGTGGACAATATCACACTATGCTGTTATAGTGCTATTATTGTACTTTAACTGCTGTGGTTGCCTCCTGTGTAATTCTGGGGTTTGTGATTCAAGGCTTAAGAGCTCTCTGGCTGAGAATTCTAAATGCCCCTTCCTAAGCTGTAAATCCCAGGATTCCACAGGAGCCAGCCATATCAGATCATTTGGAGTAATAACACTATAACAGTGTAGTGTTATATTGTATATTTCTCAGACATAGTCCTCCAACTGTTTTAGATTTCCACTCCCAGCAGCCCCAGCCAGCTTGGCCAATGGTGGGGAATTCTGGGAGTTGAAGTCCAAAGCATCTGGAGGAACAAAGTTTGAGAACCACAGGGGTGAAAGAAGACAGGTGTCTGGGTATACTTCGAACGCACATGATGTAATATATCTAAGTATGGTCAATACCTGGATGGAAGGACCTCTCCTGCCCTGCCAATATTATGTACATTATGTACCTTAAATTCCATGAAGAAAATATGCATATGAGCTTAACAATATGAAAGCAGTTAGGGAGGTTGTAGTTATGCTCTTTGTAAAACTACTCTTGGGGGGTTGGTTTCTGTTGAAGGGCATTTATTATTACCAGTGTAGACACTGGGCAGCTAGTTTACACACACCCCTTTAAAAAGTTATTATCTATGTCATGAAATAAAACTCCAACTGCTTCTCCAAGAAAAATGGAAGAGTTGCAAATGGAAGAAAACTTGACTCATGCAGTTCTTGCAATATTGTGTAAATTGGACAGCTTAGTTTCAAAAGAAATGTTTCCTCTGGAAACACCCTTATTCTAAGTATATGGAATAATTGTGCTTACTGTTCTAATAACAATCTTCAAGTTGTTATTATACTTCATGTGGGCTCATGATGACCCCTATTTTATTAAGGGAAGATCAAGGCTGTGCCTTCTGAATTGCCCAGGTTCTATATGATAGGAGGTGCTTTTGTGTGGAAAGGGGCTGTATATTGTAAAGACTGTTAAGAGTGCCACAGCTGACAGTAACTGGTCATCTCGCTTAAAAAGAGAGCAGTCTGTTTGTTTTCTCCAGCCTAAATGAAGAGGAACCCAAGAGTAATTGGAAGTCCCTTCTTCTCCAAAAGTGACAGTGACTGGATCTCCTGTTGGGGAAGAAAGGACTTCCAGTTACTGTTTGGTGCGCCTTCACCTAAGATGGAGAAAACAAATAATCTGCTCCATTTTAAAGTGACCATAATGAACTGGGCAAGGAGCAACTTTCATCCCTTTGCTGTTATTGTTGGATGCCTTTAAGTCATTTTCAACTTTTGGTGACCCTAAAGTGAACCGATCACAGGGTTTTCTTGGCAAGTTTCTTCAGAGGGGGTTTGCTATTGCCATCCACAGAGGTTGAAGGAGTGTGACTTGCCCAGTGGGTATCCATGACTGAGACTGGATTTGAACTTTGGTCTCCCAGTATCTTAGTCCAATGCTCAAGCCATTACACCACTTTGACCCTCATAACTTTCACCACATCTCCACTGGATGAAGCATGTCTTCTTTGTCTCAGCAAACTCCCTGGAAACTAATCCAGACCACATCTACATATATCTAGTGTCATTTCTTTTCTGTGGCTGTGCTCAATTGTGACAGACCTCAGGGATTTGGCTTTTCTATATATTGATTTTGATTTGCATTCCTTGCAGAATATTTCTTGTGTCACCCATTCCTTTCTGGACTTCCATATCTAACACACATTTCACTATGCTCATGGTTGAGCATGAAATTATACCCTGGCAAATGGCTTACCCCTTGGGATGAAGGAAGGAAGTTGGCTTGTCTGTCATCCACTTAATTGAACCTTTCTTCTGAAAGATTACACTTTTTGCAGAGGAATGCTTCTATATATTTGCCTTCTTCGCCCTCCTGGGTACTTGCTGAGTGGCTTGTTAAAATGAGTTGGTAAAAGCACACATAGCCTGGAATCCTGCTGGTGTGTTATGCTGGCATAATTGTGCCAGCAGGATGGAAAAGGACACAGGCACTGTGCCCATGAAATAAGACACTGGAGAAATGAGTTGCTTGAAGCTGACAGATTTTGCCTGCCTTCCCTTGCCACAGCTGCACTTCTCTGGAAAAAAACAACTCTTGTGCAGAAACAGCATTGTAGAGTAGAACAGAATTCTGGATACGTTTGATAACTGGTCAACAGCTTGTCTTGCAATAATGGATATCATAGGGGTGAAGTCCTAGAAGGGCAATAGGCTGAACTACTGCAACAGATAAGAAGTAAGCATACGAAACAGCAATATATTCTCCAACATTTCACACATGGAAACTAGGACAAGTGTAGTCAAGCAGCATCAGAGTGTTGTAAAGATGGCAGAAGTTATTAATGAGGAAGAAACCACAACTAGGAGAGACCACAGCACTTTGCTTTTGCCTGAGGCTTCTGTGAAGGGCAAACTGATGAGTTAATTTTGTGCAAAGTACTTTTGCATTTTGAACTTAGTTTGAAGCAATCCAAATAAGATGATGCCAAAGGGCAGGAGTGGGAGAAGGAAAGAAAAACTGTGACATTTTAAAAGCAAGATGAGACAATGAGATGATAGACCAGTACTTCTCAAATAGTGGGGCGGGCCCCCCAGGGGGGGCGTGAGGCTCCATAAAGGGGGGCACGAGGCTCTGTTATGCAGAGGTGTACTTATAACAATTTTATAGACAAATGATACTATTTACTATCACGCGGGGGACGCGAAATCTTTTCTTCTTCCTAGGGGGGCATGACAGAAAATAATTGAGAAGCACTGTGATAGAGGATTAACTGGAACTGTTCCTGTCCAATCAGGGCAGTTGGAGGGTATGCAACCTGTCAATAGCTGGAACTTATTCATATAGATGCACACACTGAGGAGTAGATCATCTCTAGATGGTAGGTTCCAATTTGTGTGGGAAGTTCGAGTGCTGAATTTAATTACAGAGTATAGTAGTCTCTCCTGATTCATGGGGGACCTGTTCTGGGAACCCCCCCCCCCCATTAAATGGAAAAAACACAAATATTCAAAGCCCATTGGTTAAAATGGGCATACAGCCCGTGTACGTCAAGTCTGCGAACAGGGAGGAATGAATGTAGTTCTGGGGGGGGGGCACACTCTGGTAGAGTCAAAGTCAAAATAAGTGGGGTCAAAAATGCCAACATATATTAGCTTAAAGGTCATACTGCCAGAAAGTAAAACTTGGGAGAGGCATTTCAATTTTTAGAACTGGCATAATGAAAACATACACAAAGTATCCAATGATGATGCCATGAGAAAGGGGACATGACAGGTCAATTGTGAATCCTGGAGGACCAGAATCAGTTCCAAGAGTGTAGTCTTCCTTGGCTGAACGTGACATGGACACTGAGTGCTACCCTACTCTTCCCAATGGCAAGAAATGATATGATATGAGGGCTTTGGAAATGCTTGGCTTCATGAAATTAGTGCCCAAGATAAATTATTATTATTATTATTA
>NC_056524.1:154122995-154142211 GCF_019175285.1 Sceloporus undulatus | reverse complement strand
TTATTATTATTATTATTATTATTATTATTATTATTATTATTATTATTATTGCGCTGTAAATTTACACAGCACTGTACATACAATCTTATTAATTGGACGGTTCCCTGCCCTGAAGTATATTGAACTATATACTTCAGAGGGTAAAGATGGGGCTGACCCATGACATTTTACTCCCCAAGACAGGGCAGCAAATGTTCCTCTCCCCCAAAGTTAAGGTACATAGTACCTAATCCAGTCATATTATTTTGATGCATAAAGCAGAAGCACCCACAACCCCATCTCCATCCCTGGCAGGAAAAAATGCAATAAATAAAAGTAAAGCATAAAATATGCTAATCTTTCATGAGATTACAAATCTTTACTTGAGACAGCTGCTGCAATCTGCCTGATGGTAGGGCTGGTTGTAGGCAACCAATTGTGACAAGGGGCTGCCATTTTGAGAGCTTGCTCTTTATTTCAGGTAATGCAGTGTTCTACTTATGATTAGTGACTAGACAAGACAGATTAATAGCTGATTCAGGATGACAGTTCTTAACTTCATAAATTACTATAAATACGGAACTTGACTGGGCATGTGATAAGTGGTTGCTGTGTTGATCATACACCTTGGGTGTTCCCTAACTCTGCCTTTCCTCACTGCTCTGAAGGCTGCGTTTGCCTGCACCCTGCCTAAATGACAGTTGTGTGCCATGTGAGGTTTCTGCTCCCCCACCCACCTGCTTCATGAATAGGGTATTTGCTTTGTGACTCACAAGTAACAGCAGCAAGAGAGAGAAGGAGAGAGAGAGAGAGAGGACCACCCGTCACACAAGAATGTGGTAAAACCTTTGCAGTGCAAAACTAATCATGCATTCAGTTGAACAACTTCGTATCGGATGCTGCTACATTTACTCTGGCATGTTAGCAAAGCTTCTTCTTGTACCTGATTAGAAACTTGGCTTGTTTTGTCTTTGCCCTTTGTTAAGTTCTCAAAAGTAAATATATACATCCTTAAAAACACCTCAAGCATTTTGGAACAGTCGGCAAATGTGCCCTAACCAGATTGCTTCTTGAAACATTCTCTCCTTGTTACTTGGTCTTTGCTTGCCTTGGAGACATGACTATTTCCCCATCTTTCACAGAGCACTTCTTCATATCCCCTCTCTGTCCTCCACATGGAAACATGCAGGCAAGTCAGATCTAGGCAGTACAGGCATCTTGAAGACAGGGTTGCTAATTGCTCTGTTTGGAAGCCTCTTCCACAGCTTCCACTTTCTCAGGTTTTATTCACAACTCTTATGGCAGGAGTGTGAGCCAGTCTGGTGTAGTGGTTTGAACACTGTACTATGACTCTGGAGACCAGGATTCAAATTTCTGCTCAGGTATGGAGATACACTGGGTATGTTGCAATCTTTCAGCCTCAAAGGAAGGCAAAGGCAAACTCCCTCTGAATAAATCTTGCCAAGGAAACCCTATGATGGGTTCACCTTAGAGTCTCCATAAGTTGGAAATGACTTGAAGGCACACAACAAAAATGGAAGGGGTGGGGATTCTATGGCCTTCTATGTGTTGCTGGACTATAAATTCCAGAAGCCCTAACTAGCAGATCATTGATTAGGAATGCTAGGAGCTGCAGTCTAATCACTTCTGGAGATCCCCATTATTACCACATGTTTTATGGGGTGTACGGACAGAAATCTCCACAAATAGCATCCTTCTCCATAGAATCAAATCTATAAAGCTATAAGGTGCAGGGGCAGGGGCAGCAGGAGAAGCTGGAGGTCACTTAGCCCATTCTCTTCTCAACGTAGAATCTACAACACAATTACAACCTCCTTGAGAGATGGCTGCCCACCCTCTGCTTAAATATTTCCAATTGAAGGAAAGCCCACCACCTTCCAAGGAAGGCTCATCCATTGTTGAAAAAGCTCTTCTCATTAGAAAGCTCTCCTAATATTTAGTTGAAATATTTTTTTCTGCAATTTCCATCATTTGGCTCCAATCCTGCCTTCTGGAGCAACAGAGAAAAGTCAACCCCACTTTCTATATAATGAAAGAATCTCACAAGGAGGCCTGTAGGTAAGATGGCCTGATTCAAAGGATTTTTCTTCCTCAGACCCCAAAAATGAGGAAGAATTCACACACAGATGGATTCTCTTTGTTGCAAATGCTGCTTTTTTTCTTTTTAAAAAATTTTGCAGCATAGATTTGTGTCAAACCATTGTAGCAATCCACATTAATTATCAGAAAAGTTCCACTTATTCCCGCGACACATGGCCTCTCATCTTTTACATGCACTGGCAGTTGTTAGGATACCCTCAAAGGGAGAGTGGTTAGAGTTGTGAATAATTCTGTGTGATGACCCTGTGTGTATACCACAATTGACTTTCCCTGCCCCTTAATGCCCCATCTTTTGACACATGAGCCTCTGTACTGTATTTATTGTAATGTACTGTGGGGAATCTCTAGAAAGAATATTTGAGAGATGATCTAGTGATTCTTCATTACCTTTTGAGATGACATGACAGCAGGAGGAAGTGACAGATAGTGGTGGAAACAGGTGCTTTGAAGAGTTTTTAAAAATGCTGTGTAACATAAAATGGATAGGGGTATGTGTAGTAAAAAAAAGTCAGCCTAGTAGTCAGAGGTGGATGCCATAATCACCCACAGTCTGGAGAGGAAGGACATCTGTGGGCCATTCTCCCAGGTGGCTGGTGTTGAAGTGGAGTGGAAGCCTCCGCATGTTGTGGCCAACCATCTTGTCTGAGCAGCCTCCAAGAGTGTGGCATTCTGGGAGAGGAGTATGGCCCCAGCTTCTGATGAAGGAGAGGGATGTCTTTCCTTACATGATGGCTATCCACAGCCACCACCATGTTGCTTTCTTCTCTGTCTCCCTGGAGAGTGCATCTGTGCCAATGTTGTCCCTTCTACCCACCCACCACATCGCAACCCCCCTGCACCCCAACATTGGGAGGTAGGATGGCCAATGGGAACAAGCAGCAAGAAACAAGAGGAGGAGGAGGTAGAGATCAAATGAGCAATGGGAAGAACCAGGAGGTGCTACTTGGATGCTTCTACTTGGCTGCTCACATGGTATGGAGAGTTGCACATGCACATATCAGTTCAGTTTATCTTTATTATAGTCATATACTGGCACATGCATACATCTCCCATAGCCAAGTCAGACACAAAATGAGGATAGAGATGATTTTTCAAATGAGGCCACAATGTCACCAGTATGGGAAGGGACCAAAAGGAGAGAGGGATTGTGAGAGAGAAAATCACATATCGCAAATAAAGTACTGCAGTTGGAATAAATCTAAATTGTTGCTTTTATCATGGAAAAGAAAATGTGTTGGTGATAACTCAAGACCACAGGAATGATTGCCATTGGCTTTGAATGTTTGTGTGGGTGAGGTAGAGAATTTAAATGCAGGGAGAACAATATATTCTCAGGACTTTTTCACATGGGGACCTATGTGCTTCCATTCCCAAAATAGTTAAAGTATTGGCATTCCGTAAAAGCAAGCAAATTCGCTAATGCTTATTATACACAGAGCACAACAAGGGGTTAAAAGCACATTACTTAGGCAAGAAAGTGGATCAAATGCAAATTTGGGTTTCAGATAGATGAGGACAAATCCCCTTGCTAGCTTGGAAATAACTTTTTTGTGCATGCTCCAAACTGTCATTTCCACAAGTGCATACACAGACATGCTCCAGAGAGGGAAGGGAAATAGGGAGGAAAATCCTCTTTGCCCCAAAAGCTGTTTCAGAAGAAGGAAGGGTGAGGTTTCCTTTTGCAAAATCCCTTAAAACCACACACACACACACACACACACACACACGAGAAAAAGGAGGTGGCTGCTCCATAAACTTCCCTGATTTCAGTGAAGGCTGAACCTCCCAGATGCCCTCTTTTCCCAGGAAATATCATCCATTTCTCCTTCCTCTACAGAAGGAATTCAAAAATGTCCATTCTCTTGCTCTCCCACCAGCTGTTCCCTGTTGCAGGAAGAGGAGAGCAGCCATGCGAGGGAAAGAGGTGTGTGTGTATATATTCCTTTAGGAATAAGCCTGCCTTTTTCTCCTTGGCACAGCAAGAGATTCTGAGAAATCTGGGAACAGGGAGAATCTGGGCCATGGATTTCAGACAGCTGCTATTACCTGAAGAGAACAAATTCATGAATGAACTGGACATGCAAATATGGTATTTTTGCAAAAATGCTTATTCCCGGATTCACCTCACTTACTGTCTGGTATCTGACTGGTTTGTGCACAGCGTCATCTGAAAAGCAACTGCAAAATTGTCTCTAATGCCCTGGATGACCTTGCATTGTGACCAGTTTAACCTTCCAATATTCCCCATGTGATAAAGTCCTCAGACACAAATGCCACAACTGTTGTCCTGTTTGAATTAACTTCAAAATGTATCACACATTCCTTTAGATATCGGGTATAAGGAGGTGGGGGATGCCTGTTGATTAACCTTGTGAATTTGGCCTATTCCATTTTCCTCACAGAACAGTAAACTCCTCCCCAACTCGCTCATTGTCAGTATCCAACATTATCTACTCAGTTTCAGAAATAGTATATTATTTGGCTTGGGGGAACAGCTCCCTCTTCCCAGCTCTGTGCGCACACATACATATGCACACATATGCCTACACACATACACACACCTGGTAATTTTGTGGAAAGTAATAACATCAGCACTCTCTAGCTGAAGTCAGATACTCCTGCAGGAGGAGTACAGTTCACAGCAATGGAGATATACCATATTTTGATACTAGAAATTCTGGTATCTCAGTGATGAGTCTGATGCCAGTCAAGAGTCTCTTGCCAGTGAAGTAAAGTCCATGGGGTTAATACTCAAAAATTTCCTGTTTGTTTTTAGGGTTGTTGCTGGCAAGCATGGCTGGCTGAGCCTACAGTGGAAGGCTTTGTGGTTTGGAATGGTAGGGAAGAGGATAAGAAGGCAGTAATAAGGTCAATTTTGCTGCTCTAGGCACTCCCGAGGAAGGCAAATTTCGTACAATTCTTTTCTCAGCTCAGCTGGCAATCTTTTATGATCAACAGTTGTCCAGACTTCTACTCATTCTGTTTGGGCATCCAGCATCTTCCCTGAAACATTTATTATCAACTCTGGGGGATGGGGGTGGTGGCAGCAGCTTTCAGTATCAGGCTACTTTGGTGACAGTGCTAAATGGCCTTACTGCATCCTGGGAAGCTTTCTGTGCCATACTTAAGGACACTCCAAGAGTCAGGGACATGGGGAGAGCAGAGTGTGGAGAACAAGGTGTTTTAAAAACAACTTGGCCTGATACGACAGCCGAAATAAAGCTGCTCGAGTCACTTGGAGGTATGTTGTGTTCAATGATGCATGCGTCCTAAGAGCCAGAAGCCGCACCAAGCCGCCTCCAGTCCTAAGGACTGAGTGCAGCTTTGGTGCAGCTTCCAACTCTTAGGACCATGCATCATGAAACACCATACCTCCAAAGTGACTCGAAGCAGCTTTATTTCGGCTCTCTGTATAGGGCCAAAGATGGTGTCCTGCGGCTGGTAGGCAAAGGGCTGTCGTAATGCTAGAGGAGCAAGCATCAGGCTCTGAATCAAAGTCTTCCCTTGACAACTTCCCATACCTCTTTTCCATCTGCCATTTGTTATCTTGAACGTACCACAACTGGTTAAAATGTGAAGAACAGCAATGCTAGGATAAAAATCAGCACAAACCTATCCTCCCTAAAAAAACACCCGGTTGAATCCCTCCAATCTAGCCACCGGAAAAAACCAAAATGTATTTTTTTCACTATGGCTAATTCCAGCTCTCACCTGTTTTTTGTTTGCAAATAGAACAGAAATACACAAACTCTGAGCTAAACACTTTCTCTCCAAAGATACCAGACGACACTAAGGGTGTTTGTACTATACACAGTTCCATGCGGCCATCTGAATATCATGAAACTATGAAAAAACGTGCAGGATTGCTGGGGCAGCAAACACATGAGGAAGGCACAGATTAGGGGAACAGTTATCAGGGTTAGCTAAACAGCACAGAAACAGTGTGAAGTTTTATGTTATGAATCAGAGATGGAAATCAAGCAGCCATCTGAGTTTGATAGACTGGCAGGTTATAGCAGCCCTAGTTAGCATAGCCAGTGGTGATAATACTGGGAGTTGCAGTCCAATAGGACTGCATGAGCTCACCCTGATAAAAAACACCATTGAAATACGTTTCCCTTGTGTTTTATTCTGGGCTTCTCCAGACTGGCCAAAAGCCTTGGGATTTGGTGGGAATATAGCTGTTTTATCAGTTCCTCCCCCCTCCATATCCATATGACATCTCCTGTCATGGTACTTTCTTGTGAATTTCCATTGGCATCTGCAATTTTTAAAACCACGGCAGGGTGTATTTTTTCTCGTGTGCTAGGAGTTTCCAGGACAAGACTGGAATAAAGTCGCATGTGTGTATTCATGGCCTTAGTTCCCCACGTGTAATTTTGGTGGTCCCCCACAGATGTTTGGAAGGGAGGTATGATTTTGCCATGGAGGTTGTCTGCTGACCTTCATTCTCTCATTGCATTTCCAGTTATATACTGAAGATTCTCTCCCCGCCCCAGCTTTAATTTATATATAGTGCTAAAGTTGTATAGCGCTTTGGCATTACAAGATTTTTTTTAAAAATGTGGAGACAGGGAATGCAAGACTGAAGAGGAACATGAGGGGAATGTGGAGTTTCTGGAGGGTTGGTGGGGGGCTGGGAGCTACAACCACATCACTTAAGCACGCTTGAACGAAGAAAAAAGCAGCTATGAGAAGCCACAAACAAGAGCCCAAACCCTAGAACAGTGGTCCTCAAACTTTTCAGTTTCCTGCCCCCTTTGTGTTCGTGGGAAGTAACCATAGCATTCCACAATGCCTCTTTTTTGATGTTAGGTCTGCTGTTCTTCTCCAAATTCAAAGCAACCAATTTCAGTCGCTGCTCCCTTTGTACTTGGTCACTTTGCCACAAAAGCCGACCTAGGTGAAAAGCTTCTCCATCGCTGCTCCCTTTGCACCCAGTCACCTTGGGAACAGCAACTGAGCAGCTGGCTGAGCAGCAACTGAGAAGCTTCTCACCCTTGCAGCAAAAGCTGGTGTGGATGATAGGCTTTTTGGTACTGCTTGTTCCAAAGTGACTGGGTGTAAAGGGAGAAGCTTCTCCTTGGCAAGAAGGGGCTCTCAATTCTTCTTCACCAAGGCAGAGAGGGGCACAGTCAGCTTCCCATTTTTCTCCCCAGTGAGGAAGGATTCTCAATCTGAGAAAGGCAAAGGTCTCTTTTAAAGAACTGACCCCAAATATTCCTCCCCTTCCTCCCCCAGAGACATGCCTTGTCTACACAGCTTCTACTTGTTTAAATATGGTTTCTTCTGCTACCCTTTCTTTCAGACTGTTCAGCAAAAGAAAGCAGGAGCAGCAGTGGAGCATCAACCTGCCAGCCAAGGCCTGGCAAAACCCACAATACTTAAACAGTGTCTCAACTGTGACAGCTCCTTTTGCCACCATCTCCCCCCACCCCGAAACAACCCACATGCTCTTAACTCCTCACTCCAGCCAGTCAGAGGAGTGAGCTTGCATTGGCAAGTGAAGAGTGGAAGATACCAATACATGAAGCTATTAACAAGGCTGCTTGGTGTATAGCCTTCATATAAGAAGTTAATTCCAGCCAGGCAGTTTTCTTGTCTCATTCCAGACATAGGTCTTCTTGGATTATCCATATGTCATCATGGTTGTGTCAACTAAAAGCAGGATTCTTATTTGCAGTCGGCATGGTTGCAGCAGTTTTACAACAAATTTGCTTTGCTGATTTCAGACTTGTTGGATGTTCCCCTGTTCAGCTTCACAATACGTTCCCACAAGACCGACCTTCCTTTTCCACCACTTGTAACTCCAGTCACCATTCAGATGCAGAAGGGCTCCTTCCAGAGCTGTCTTGCCCATTAGACACAGTAGGGTAGCTGTTGGAGACAAGAGAGAAATAGCAGTGACAAATTAGGTTGTTCCTAACTCTTGCACCATTGCCTCCCTGCTTTCTTCCTTGCTGTGATGTCCCCGCCTTCTGAAGCCCCTTTGTCCCCTCCTCCCTTGTCTCTCCTTGTGCCATGGTTATACCTCCTTACTTTGCACCTCCTGGCCCATTTCCCATCTTTTTTGCCTCTCCTCCCTCCCTGTTTGCCTCACACCACTGCTTCCCTGTCCTCAGCACAATGATGCAGGCTGTTCAAAGTGGTTCCTATTGGTTCCTCTTCCTTTGATACTCACCTTGCAACAACTGCAGCTCCATGTCATGCTGCTATCACCACCAGCAGCCATCTCTTTAAAGCTGCACTGTTGCATTAGTAGAGCTAATGTGCATTTACAAAGGATAGGCAGGCAAAAGCACAAGACAAAGTAAGCAAGGAGGAAAGAAGAGAAGATAGGAGACCTAGTGATTGAGTCTAATGGTGCTGGGGCAAGGTAATGCTGGAATGTGAAAGCTCCATTATTTTATCCTGGCATACAAGCACAAATGATTCAAGTAGTTTTCTCCCCTCTGTGGGAGACAATGACTATTCCTCCATAGTATTGTCTGATTTCTTGAATATCCTGAAGGGTTGTGCAGAATTTATTTTGTCGAGAAAAGCACACATAGTTTTCGCACGTGCGAACAAACACACACACACACACACACATTTTTTCTTCATAAAATAATTCCTGCACAACACTTCAAGGCACCAAATACCATGAGAAAATTGCATACAATTCCCACTGGGCTATTAGTCTTCCTGATGAGAGTTCCCAGCTGCCAGGAAACCAGTTTTTCAACCTGGGACTAAATAATATAATAACAATATAATAACAACATTATTTCCATCCCTAAGGTGATGGCAATGCGATGAGGGAGAAAGAAGAGAGGAATATAAGGCAATGAAGGCTTTCCAGGAAGGGAGCAATAGAGCAAACCTGAAGTCTCAGCCTCAATTTGCCATGGAAGAGGGCCCACAGCTCTTAAAGATGAAAAGTACCAAGAATAGGACAGGGCGGTTCTTTCCCTCTCTTCTTCGGTGGCAGAAAGCTTTAATCTCTTCAAATTCCTTCACCTTTATTATGGGTATCCCGTTTATACATGTTGAAAAGTACCCTGTTTCTATGTGCTTTGTTCTGGTGGGGTTTCATCCCCTGTGCCAGAGCAGAAAACGAGCACTTATGTGCATGCCTACTCAGAAGCAATTCCTATGTAGCTCAAGAGGCATTACATCCAGGTAAATAAGTCAGCAGTGTTTACCTTGAATAAAAAATGCAAACAGTTATTCCCCGATACATGGCACTAGGGTATAAATCAGCATGAGCTGCCCCTTCCTAAAGGTTCCTTCCCCTCTTCCCAACTAACTGCAGAAAAGTCAGCCAGTCAAACCTGGGAGGCCCTCTGAAAGATGCATAAACTCTGTATGGCATGACTGTTTTGGGTTTAAAGGGAAAGGGAGTTGTGGTTCCACCCCATGGAATCCTGGGACTTGTGCTTTAATTAGGGAGCATTTAGAATTGTGAAAGCTCCTGTAATGCTACTAACTCCAAGATTCCATAGGATGGTGCCATGGCAACTAAAGTGGAATCATAGTGCTATGACTGAATAGTGTGAAAGGGCCTTTGGTGTCAGGTGTTTCACTGTCAAGAGTAATGTTCCATATAGACAGCTGCATGTCTAGATGCCTCCTTTGCACCTATTTCCTAAGGCTTCATAAGCTACCCTTCTTTTCCAATTGAAAGGGGAAATGACACTTTAGCTTTTGTCCATTTTTTCAGGGAAAATAATCTCCCCCACTCTAATCTGCTTGGGAGGAATGTATAAAGGGCAGATCATGAAATGTAACTAGGAGGGCAGGGCCCCTTGAAAGTATTCAATTGTCTGGGGAAAGGAAGAGGAAAAATATTTTCCCCGACCCTGGCCACCCAGCATTTACATTCAGAAAGAATTTCAAACCGCCTTGTGGAAGATTTACAGCAGCAAATTGGACATGTTCATTGTAAACGCACAAGGAGGGTAGCATTCCCTCATTCTGTTACAGTGGCTGCCAGTATCCTCCCTGTTTCATTTCAGTCCTCTTTTATACAACATTTAAAATGCAATAACAACAAAACGTTGCTTGCTCCAGCTGGTATCCAAAGAACTCCTAATTTCATAAAGGCAACTTCCCACTAAAGATCACCTCCTGTTTGAAAAGGAGTCAGGCTCAACTCGTATGTTAATCTTTTGCAGAGATGGCAGCCTGACATGTTTGGAAACTGTATGAGTAAGAAAGGAATGCTAAAATCAAAATAAGCATATTTAAACAATAAGCTTGTTTAAAATTAAGATATACTTATTTTAAATATAAGCTACTTTGAAACAGTTTGCTTCAAATTGCTGGATTACAAACAATGACATTTAAAAGCTTTATGGGTTAGGGCATATGTGTAAAATGACAATTTTTAGATTTTGTAGTTTTTTTTAAAAAACACAGTGCTTAAATTACTAAGTTTAAAGCAACATACTCTTATCTCCCTCACCCCAAAGTGAGGAATGAGTCATATCATCCAGTTTTAGCAACCTGCAAGACAGTGAAGTTAAGAGCAAGCCCTTCCATTGGAGGCAAATAAAGCTTTCTTACCTTTGTTAAATGATGTGGGGTGATATGAGTGAAGTAGGTTGTTTTCAAAGGAGACCTAAAATATTAGGGCATCGTGGCTTTGCTGCTGTGGCCTAGAAGAATGGTTTTTGCAGGTCTGGTCTGAATTCCTTTGGGATTATACCAGGATTTTGTTGAGGATGGACTCCCAAAATCCAGCAGAGACATATGTACTTTGTGCCATGTTGTAATCACTAATGGAAAAGAAGAACAACAATGCTTTTGCTCTTCTTTATTTCAGTATGATTTGAAATGTTTTTTTCACCCACTGGAGGTCATCTTAAGTTACTGAGAAACAACAGAGAGAAATAAAATAAGTGAGAGAAAAGGATGTGGAAACTGATAGCACAGAGTGAGTGTGCAGCAGTTAAGTAAGTGGATTCAGCCCTCTGAAGTATTAGGATGCCTGGAAGAGGACACATGGAAAGCATCCAGAATAAGGCATTTCACTTAGAACAAATAATAAAGCACAAATATTGTTTTTAGGTTTAGCTCTTTCCAGTATTCCTTTAACTGGAACCCAAAATATTTGCTGAAGCAATTAGTTGGGGGGCGGGGAGAGGCACAATAACATTTGCTCAATTATTGATGAAATAAAAGGAGACCAAACAGTAGCGACCATATCTTTTTTGTTTCCCTCTAGCCATTTGGATTCTATAAGTTAGTTTTTCTACAAGAGCAACTGCCCACACAATGTCCAACCAATGCTGAAGTTAAAGATCTTTCATTATTTTCTATGTTTTCATAATCTCTAACTCTGCAGACCCCAACAAATTGGCAACATGCTTTTTATGCAAAACATTTTCATTTCCCTTTTCAAAAATCTTTAATAACAATAAAGATCCTCTGGAATGTAGCTCTTCTTGATGGGATACTTTCTTTAAAAAATCAATTACACTACAAAATGTTACCATTTCAGACAATGCAGCCATTTATGGGTTATGGTCCCAGTTGCACCACAACTCTGGCAGCAACACTGTGAAGAGTTACCTTTTGTTTTGTGAAATTCAACTGGTATTAAATGCTATCTATGAATAGTCTTCAATGTCCAATTCCTTGATGAGGCTGATATCAGTTTAGAAGGAAGTATGGTCCATGTATTTTGAGGTTCTGGTGGGCAAGGAAAACAGTGTTTTTCAGCATGGCAATTGGTGCTTCTGTGTTTCAGTTCTTCTTAGAGGGTAATTTTAATTTAAAAAGTTTTTATTTCAGTATTTTAAAAATGTTTTACCTCTTCTGCATCACTTCAGGGGCCCAAGTGGGCTGAGACATGATATATAAATTCTCTCTTTCTCTCTCCAACCCACTATACTTCTGAAATAGAAATATTGAGGTTTGGTTCTCACAATCTTCTTGAACCATTCCCTCTTTCAGCTGTTTCTTCAATGGGCCCTTTATATAAATTACATTTGTTGTTTGTTGTTATGTTCCTTCAAGCCATTTCCAACTTATGGAGATGCTAAAGTGACCCCATCATGGGGTTTTCTTGGAAATATTTGGGTTTGCCATGGTGTGACTTGCTGAAGATCACCCAGTGGGGTTCCATGACTGAGCAGGAATTTGAACCCTGGTCCCCTAGTGTTCTTGTCTAACACTCAAACTACTACAACATGCTGGATTTCTGCAATTTTATTACCTGTCTTTTATTGCTCTTTATGGGGGCAATAAACTCTGCACTTTACTTTATTGCCCTTTGTGGGGATTCAAACTCTGCTGTTTAGAAATTATTATTATTATTATTATTATTATTATTATTATTATTATTATTATTATATTTTATTTCTGTAGTCCTGTAAATGTACACAGCATTGTACATACAGAGAAACATAGTCCAGTGCTCAAACTACAACACCATGATGGTTCTCCTAAATTACATAGGCACCATTTCATTGTAGAAGAAGAGGGGGGAAATGGCAGTTACATCGGTCACACTCTAGGTTTGTCCTGGAGGGGTGACAGCTTTTCGCGGAGATAAATTCTGTCCGGAGATTTTGGGGCAGGTATATTTACTTTCCAATAAGGAGATGCAGAAGGGCTC
The DNA here is from genome assembly GCF_019175285.1 of Sceloporus undulatus. NCBI lineage: Eukaryota > Metazoa > Chordata > Lepidosauria > Squamata > Phrynosomatidae > Sceloporus > Sceloporus undulatus. The sequence continues at coordinate 154,129,508 of NC_056524.1, read as the reverse complement.
TCATCTGCACCCTTGAAAGGCTCCTTGCATGTCTTGAAAAAAAGTCACGAGCAAGAGAAATTAAAAGTTAAAGTAAATGAAGTGGGAGAAGAGGAACATGGATAGGTGCCAGGTCTAGCTGGAGCGATCGATGGTACTTGAGCAAGCCACGTCTGTGACAAGCCACTGCTCCTTTGCAGCAGAAGCACTGCTGCCACTGAATGCTATTTAAAAAGACAAGCTGACTGTGAAGTATAAAGAAACTCTTTTTGTTATACCTTGGCTGCGGGTGGTGATTGAAGTGATAGAATAAAGTGAAGAGAACTATAATTAATTAATTATTAATTAATGAATTTGATGTGATAAACCCAACTTGCTCTATGAATAGCATGAACTGCAAGTAAAGTGAAATATAGGTGGAATACAGACCACTAGAAAGAGGCGGCCAGGAGCTGCCTCTCTTTTCCGCGTAGCCGTGCCACAGCAACCAAACTGTGCATTGCGGCTACGCAGAAAAAAAGGAGCGCTGAAAAGCGGCTCCTTTTAGTGCTGCTACAAACTGCTGGCGGTGGTGTGAGCACGTTGCAGCTGCGTGGGTCCATATGGCACCACGCAGTGATGATGTCCTGGTGATGTGCTAGGGTTGTGGGGCATCTGGAAATGGTGCCCGAGGCAACCCTAGGACGTCGCCAGGACATGCTAAAGGGCCCATCTGAACCAAGCCATTGAGAGGCTGAGAATGGTCTTTATGAACTTATTAAGAATGAATTTACTCAGAATGTTTAAATGAAATATTTGAGAGACCAATTGTACATATTAAGAAGAACCAAGTTTGATAACTAAAGAGAAAGAGAGAGATTTTGAGAAATGGAATATTAGTTATAACCGGACGAATGGACCTAACAATATAAATAATCATAATAATGGAATCAATTTAAAGATGTAACTGATTCAATTTGATTTAAAGACTCTGTTAATGGACTTAAGAATTTATTTACAACAAAGCAATTGATTGGAGTTACCAAACCAATTAATTTAAAAAGATTCTAATTAAAAAAGAAAAAGAAAGAATATCTGTGGACAGAAATTAATTTTGGACTCTGAGATTGACAATAAAAAGTAAACCAGCAAAGAAGAACTGCGTAACAAGAGAAGACTATGATTTATAATTATTTACAGTGTTATAATTTGTAATAATTAATTAACTGCTCTTAAATTTTCAATATATATTGGTGAGGGGAAGAATTGGGTTAATATTGATCATTAGATAAATTGCTTATAGTTTACAGGGGTGTGATTGAGTAATTGGGCTAGGATCTGATTTTTTGATAGCACATAATTAAAATAATGTTTATGTACTGAAGCTAATTAATTAAGTGTAGAGTCAATCAGGGTTAATTAGATTAATTCTCTGACCAATTAAAATTATTAACAGCTATTGATAATTAAGTATTTGGACAAAATTTAGTAAATGATTAATTAAGTAACTTTGTAGATTTAATTGGATGTAATTAATTGGAAGTAAATAATTGTGTATTATGAAGAACTGATTGAACTTAGTAGCTACTTGTTTAAAGGGATTTGATATTTTAAGAAAAGGAAGTAGACAATTTTGAAATTATATAAGAGAAGAAAAATTATAAGCATTAGTAGCAACTAAAGATTAATATTTAATATTTATGATTTGAATGTCTAGTTGGCACATAGAGTGAGGAGTGAAAATAATTAAGTGACCTTGAAAACACTGACTGCACTAGATAAGAGGCAGTGAGTGATGATTGTTTTCTTTTCAGATACTGTTTAGTTTGAGAGCTTGAGAGGACTAGAGGAGTGTTAAAGACTAGTTACAGCATGTCATCTAGTGATCAAAAGTGAAAGGTGAAATAGACAGAAATTTTATAGTAAAACAATTGTACTTAGAAATAATTAGTACAAAATAAATTAACAATAATTGTGTAAGAAATTTTGATATTAATAATAAGAAGCTAGATTTGTTTTGTTCAGAACTGTTTTTATCCAAGTAAAAATGGCTACAGGACGTAAAATGACAACCCAGGTAACAACATTGAGTCAAAGGAGGCCATCCTTAGAACCACCAATAAGAATTTCTGAATAAAATGAAATGACGGTGTTGGGAGTGATAAGGAGGATACAGGATGAAATGAAAGAAGACAACCTAAGAATAAAAATAGAAATGAAACAAGAGATCAGACAAGAGATAAAGAATGAAATGAGTGAACTAAAGTTATCTTTGGAAAAAATCACTAGAGATATGGGCGAAAAACTGAAAAGGTTGAGGAGCTGGAAATTAACACTAAACAGATGGAAACTAATGCTAACCTCATGGAAACACAATTGGATAAGGTTACTAAAGAGAGAAGAGAGGACAACGAATCTCTGATTAGACTTGAGACCAAACAAAGACAGAATTATATAAAACTAAGAGGGGTCCTGGAATGAAAACTTGCATAAATTCCTGATCCCAGTCTTAGCAGAGTACATCGATGAATCAGCTGAACAGTTTCCTTGGGAAGTGGAGACGGTGTAGAGACTTAGCTTGAAAACAGCCAGACAAAGGAACCTGCTGAGAGACATTGTTGTTTATTGTGTGAGAAAGCAGACAAGATTATCCATCAAAGGTTCAGAAAAGAACTAATCATTGAAGGAAAGATCATTCAAATTTTCAAAGATGTTCCAGAAAAGGTACTAAAACTAAGAAGAGAATGCAGTTTTCTTTCTGACCAATTAAAAGTATACGGTATCCCCTTTTGGTGGGAAGAGGTGGAAGGCCTGACTTTAACTTGGAATCAGAGGAGCTATAGACTGGACACTATTGAAAAGGTGAGGGACTTATGGAGCAAAAATAGGAAGACGATTGAGAGACAAAGAGAGAGCAGTCCATCTGATATGAGATATAGGAAAAGAATATGGACTATGACTACAAGGGCACAGGAGAGAAAGCAAAAAGGCATGGAAAGTGATAGAAAAAACAGCAACCAGAGGAAGAAGGAGAGACAGAAGAAGAAAGTATAGATAAAGAATAGAGTTCATAGTGGGAACATAGATATTAGTAAATCTAGAATTCTAATAAATAAAATAATAGAATTGAATTTTGATTATATAGAGAGTTGGGGTTTTGGTGGGTGACCCATTGCCCCTTATTTATTGGGACTTAATAATTTTTTATTGGTTATACAGATTTTCCTTGGGTTGTGAAGGTATCAAATTAATATGAAAATACTGTCCTGGAATGTAAAAGGGCTAAACTCACCTCAAAAAAAAAAAAAAAATAGAAAAGAAAAGAAAAGAAAAGAAAAAGAAAGTTTTTCATTTATTGGAGAAACAGAAATGTGAAGTGGTGTGCTTCCAGGAATCACATATTACATTGAAGGATGTCAGACTTATTATGAATAATAAATTGGATAAAGAATATATCTCCTTTCAAGAAAAAAAGGAAAATGGGGGTGATCATATATGTAAACAGACAAATTGAATCTAAAGACATTTTTAATGACAAGAAAGGCCATTTATTAGGAGTGGAAATAAAAATGTGTGCAAGGAGATTGTTATTAGTGGGTATAAACTCCCCACAAGGGAGTAAAAGTAAATTTTATGAAAAGCTGCAAAAGACAGTTGTGTAATATGACTATAATGAGACAATTATTTTAGGAGACTTCAGTGTAGTGATTGAGCCAGAAATAGATAGGACCTCAGATAAGAAAATCAGAGACACAAGGTAAATTACCTTAATCTTTTTTCAATTTGATGGAAAATATGATTTTATTAGATATATGGAGACAGCTGTATGGGAAAGCAAGAATGTATAGGTATTTTTTGTATCAATCATTAGCAAGGATTGACCTAATTTTAGTAACAAAGGTGGGGTACAGAATGCCCAAAAAGGATGGTCTGCCCGTGGCTTTTTTTCCTGCACGAGGAAGCTACAGTGGACAAATCGTACAGCTTCCTCATGCCACAAAAACAACCTGCAAAAAGCGGGTTCTTTTTGCAGTGCGATTGTGACGCCACAGTGCGCCAATGGCGCACTTGCAACATCACAATGGCGTTGTGATGTGCGGATGCTAAGTGTCCATTGCGTCAAAATGGCGGTGCCCATCTGTACAGGACGCCGCCATTTTGACGCCCTCATCACGTGCAAGGGGCGAGGGATGTCTGGAAGCACCGCCCCTCGCACGTAACAACTACGCCCCATTGCGCCCATCTGTAGAGCGCTTTAGACATTTGTGAAGGAGATAACAGAAATGGAGGTTCTTCTGAGATTGTTTTTGGACCATAGTCCTGAAATATTTCATTTAAATGATAGGAAAGGAAAGAATAGATTGAATAAATGGCATTTAAATGATGAACTGTTGAAAGATCTGGAGGTGATTAGTAAGACAAAACAAGCTTTAGTAAATATTTTCAAAGAAAATCTGGATAAAGGTACAGTACTAATATTTCTACAGTATAAGATACAGGAAAGACTTAGAGGCTTCTTTATTTAACAAGATGCTTTTTTATAGAAAAGAAAGAAGCAAAATTTGACTTTATTAAATAAATGATTAAAAGACAAAGAAAGTTGCCTGTATGTAAATTCTTCATACAAGGAGATTAAGTAGGAGTTAAAGATTTTGGAAAAACAAATTTCATTCAAAATGGTTAACAAGTTGGGAAAGAAATTGAAAGCAATTAAACAGTTTAATTTTCAGAACTCTAATAAGCCGGATAAATGGCTATCCCACAATTGAAGAAATTAAAGGAAAGGAAAGTAATAATGAAAATTAAGGAAGGTAATGAAATATATACCCATCATGAAAAAAATTAAGGAGATTTTCTAGCAGTATTATAAAGTACTTTACACAAGTAGAATGGATAAGAATATAAAATTATTTGATTATTTTAAAGATGAGGATATAATAAAGCTGGATGAGCAAGATTGTAAGCCTGAGGGCAGGGAAACATCTAATTTAAAACAATGTAAACTGCTCTGATAGCCTTTTGGCTGAAGAGAGGGGTATAAATACTGCAAATAAATAAATAAATAAACAGAAGGAAAGTTTAGAAGCTGTCATCACTAGAGAAGAGGTAGAAGATGCAATAAATAGATGTAAAGATGGTAAATCTCCTGGTCTGGATACTTTTACTATGAAACATTATAAATTATTTAAAGAAGAATTTTGTGGACCATTGCAGCTAACAATGAATAAAGCTCTGAAAGAAATTATAACACACTCATGGAAAGAACCTGAGATAATTTTGATTCCCAAAGAAAATAAAGATATATTAGATCCGGCAAATTATAAGCCTATATCGTTACTCAATACAGATTATAAGATTTTTGCACTAATATTGGCTAAGAGATTTAAAAAATGCTTAGACGTACTAATTGATGAAGACCAAAGAGGTTTCCTTCTGAAGAGACAGATGATGGACAACTTGATATATAAAATATTATAGAATATTATGAGAGGCATAATGATATAAAATTGGGTTTAATTTTTGTGAATATTGAAAAAGCATTTGATTTGATCATTTGGCATACCTTATTTGGAATTATTGAAAAAATGAATATGGGTCAAAATTTTAGAAAGTTGATTGAGTGTATCTATAGTAACCAAAAAGCTAGAATTAATATACGTAAATGGAGATGTAACAGAATCATTATCAATTGATAGAGGAACTAGACAGGGCTACCCATTGTTCCCTTTGATGTTTCTACTAGTAATTGAAATATTGATCAAGAAGATTTTAAAAAAGAAGAAGTTACAGAGGGTCAAAGTTAATGCAATAAGAACAAAACAATTTGTGAACATTCTTTGCATCTTTACTTAGCATTGTTCTGCCAGTGCTCACACTTAACCCCATCTCTTCCTACCTTCTTTCTTTTGGCATAGAAAACTGTTCCTTTCTTGAGATGGTTGGTATACTTTGGAACTGCTGTGGACTGTATTGATACATCCATATCACTTCTGGCCCAGTCATGTTTGTCCAGTGGGTTGACTGTGCCAAGAAATGTCCCGAAGGAAGGGCTATCTTCCAGTTATGCTAACACTATGCTAATCTTACTAATTTCCTAATTCTGAGAACGCACCAAAAGTTGTATCCAAATATATAAGGTAATGCTTGTTAGGGCTGCATGTCTTTCGTGATATATGTTTCTCTTGAGGCCACTTCCTATTACTTGAGCCAAGATTTCTTCTTGGCAAGTAATAACAAGGCATGACAGTTTTACAAGCACATGGTTCTCTTGACAATTGCAATAATGCCAGAAGACTGGTCAGTGTTATCTTGAGCTCCAGGGGATAGTTCTCCACATCTACTAAACAAAAGGTATAAGTTTTACTGAGATTATCAAAATGTCTTTAAAAGTAAAACCTAATAAATGTTGCTGTGTCAAATTATTTCCTTTTGCTACATACACAAGGGTGCAACACTATCTGTATCTTTCCAGGAGAAAGTCCGACTGAACACAGTGGAATTTAGTTCCAAAATCTACATAGCCATAAATAAGATGGTGCTGTTTGTTACTCTCTT
>NC_056524.1:154114922-154122985 GCF_019175285.1 Sceloporus undulatus | reverse complement strand
GAGCTACACAGTTCCATGCATGATCTGTCAAACAGTTTTGTTAGAGCCGAACAGTTTGGAAATCTCTCTCAGCGATAGACATGAGATGAGAGCCTGCCAATGGTTTTACAATATACAGTATGTTATGAAGGATATGAAGACAATCTCATGGCTGTTTCTGTCTCCTTTGGGGTATGTCTTGGCACATGTTTTTGGAGGTATTTGCATTTCTACATTGGGCCCTTTCTCTGACTGCCTCCCATTTTGGACTGGATTCAGTGGGTTAACCTGTGGAAGTGCTGAGAGGTGGATGCCTTGTGGTAAGGAGCTAGAACATGGAAGGAACTGTTCGACAGTGGAACATACTTCATCGGAGAGTGGTGGAGTCTCCTTCTATTGGAGTTTCTAAACAGAGGCTGGATGGTCATTTGTTCGGGATACTTTGATTGTGAGTTCCTGCATGGCAGGGGGTTGAACTGGATGGCCTTTGTGGTCTCTTCCAACTCTATGATTCTTTGATTTGCCCTTTGTTAAAACATTTGCTATTTCAGTATGCTGGGGGAAAATAGATCTGAGAGAACAAGAACAAGAATGTGCCCCTCCCATTTCATGTACAAAATCTGCTTGGGCTGTCAGTAGGTTTTTTCTTCAACATCCAAGATGGAACAGTATTCTTCACCACACTTGGAGAAAGCAGGCTAGCCCAGGAGGTACAGGGCTCTATCATTCAAAACATTTTTGATGCCTCGAAGGATTTGCTGTCTAAGATGACTGCCTCACTCTTCCTAATGAAGCTGTCCCTGGCAGTCGGGCTTCCCAACTGAGATTAAAAACAAAACTAAATAATACACTCCTCCCATTCAGATACTGTCTAGTAAAGACATTCATGGCTTGTCAGAGAATTAATAGGGAAGATTCTCTGCACACACACTCCGGGCAGGTTATTTTAATACTAGATACATAACAAATCTTTATTAGAAATTAGAGGTCAGGAAGGTAATGACATGTTCAAGGCAGAAGCTGAAATTGCCATTCACCTTGAATTTATGCCAGCTTTATAAATGTCTCCCATGCTTTCAGCTGTTTTTAACTCAACCTTCGGTTCTGTCAATGAAATGTAGGAGCAGTTGCACATTAGTAATGGTGGTGAATCATAGCAGGTTTGTGAGTTTAGAAACAACACACTTTTTAAAAAAATGCTGGCAGACACCGCTGTCCAGAAGAAAATGTGCAGTTCCTGAAGAACATTTATGCAGTTCAAAAATTCATGCCATAGAAAAGTTGTATTATATTAGTAGAATTTATACGTGAGAGAGAGCAGAATGGAAAGTGAAATGAGTGTCCAGGCTCCCTGAAATCACAGATGCAGATCAAGACATCATGGTTTGTTGGTTTGTTTGTTTTTGACACTCTGGCAAAGGTATTGCTCACAGATTCCACTGTTACACTCCCCTGAGTGTTAACTGGTGTTTTAAATACCAAAACAGCCATTTGAGAACATAGGGACTCCTTACTTGGCAAGGCATGCCAAATTATCAATGTTATGATGAGTGTGGTGATACCAGAAAATATCCAATTTAAAAAAAAAGCCCACAAGGGGCCTTATTTACAAGCTACATTTACATCTACAATGGAAATTATTATGACAGCACAGCAGGCAGTCAAGTTCTAGATGTGTGAAGCCTGAATATATAACATACTTCTGCATTTGGGCTGTCAAGCTGCAGTTCCAAGGATTTTCTCCTGATTGATGGTTTTCAAATATCATGTAATGTGCCTCCAAGAAAGAACATATTTGTGTGTAAACCAGGAAATGCAGTGATGCACTGGTATAGTGCTACCTAATATCATTTGAAGGCTATTTAGTAAGGGCTGTTCATTATTTCTATGGCCTAAATATCCTAAAGGCACCAGAAATCATCTGATCTTGGAAGCTAAGCAGGGTAAGCCCTGATTAGTACTTGGGTGGGAGACTGCCAAAAAAATATTGGGTGCTATAGGCTATATTTCAGAGGGTGGAAGTGATGACAAGCCACCTCTGAATATTCCTTGCCTAAGAAAACCCTATGAAATTCGCGAGGTCACCGTAAGTCGACAGGCGACTTGAAGGTACGCACACATATTTATTATTTATTCTCTCCTACCTCAAAGTGGCCCACAGGGTCCATTTTTATCTAGCTTCACAATGATCTTTGAGATAAGTTTGGCTGAGGGAATATGGCTGAGGATGAGCTTCTTTCTGATTTGTCAAACAGGTTGTGTCTGTGCTAACAAATGACCACTAGCTGTCAATGTACGCTAAAGATATATCTTTTAGCCATTACTACCCTCCGAGGAACCATCTTTCTAACTTCTACATTAAAGAGTGGCCTATCAGTACACACACACCCTAATTCCTTTTCTCCCTCTCCATATTCACCTTTTCTCCTGTTTTCAAGGTGTGGTCATGTGGCTTCTTGTGGCATCCATTATAGATTAGTATTTCATCCTTCTTCAAGTTGAAAATAGACTGTATTCTGTTACAAACACTCTCCCCATTCCCCTTCTTAATAGCCAGAGCAGTACCTCTTCAGCATCAACTATACGCTTGGCAAAAATAACAACACCTTCCTTCGTTCCTTCATTCCTTCATGTCTTCCTTCCTTCCTTCGTTCATTCCTTCCTTCCTTCTTTGCACAAGCAGAATTATTATCTGGTCATTGTGTTGAAACTATTCGGCTGCTTATCTCTCATTCGCCTTGGAGACTAGCTTTCACACCAACCCATTTGAATAAAATATCTTGTTTATCTCCAGCAAGGCTCTGCCTCTAGGAATAAAAATTAATGGAAGGCATCAATAATCAGAAGGGGGAAAATGTATCTGGATGCGTGAAACCGTTCACATTTCCCCATCCCTTTCAATTGATAATGGGTATGGTATTCCAGCATCTTTCCATCTGAAGATAATTGAAAGGAAATAGCTGCAATAATGAAATCACCACTCATAGGTGACAAATCAATTCATTTATGACACTTTCGTTGTCATGCCGAGCCATTTTATTGCTCAATGGAAGCCTCTTAAATTAATAAAAACTGTTAAATTCATAAAATGCCATGTACCAAATAAGGGGACTGGAATGGAGGGAAGTTTGAATCATTAAAGGAATATAAAACTAATAAATGCCGGCTTGAGATTGTCGGGGGGTGGGGAAGCTTTGCTTTTAAGGAAGATACAATGTTATCGTAATAAGCTGCAATATATCCTCACTATATATAGAAGGGTGGTTGGGAAAAGACCCAATTTGCATACTACACACATAGGAAGGGAGCAGTATGAATTCAAGGCATTTGCATTTAGGGATGTTTTGTGATGTGCTTGCTTTGTAAATAAAATGTGCTATAATAGTAAGAAATAAAGCTGTTATTGCTTCCTGTTTAACACAATTTAACACAACTGGGAGTTTTTCTAAAACAGTGACACTTATATATGGAGAAAGAAAATGAATCAGAGAGACTTTCCAATGACATAACCATTATTACAGCCTCTTCACACACCTCTTTGTTTAGCTTGCACGTATTTGCACATTCAGGTTTGATAGTCTGAATAAGACATTGATGAAGCAATGATATGATTATCTTGTTCATTATACCACACTGGAAGCAGTGCCAGAAACAAAGCAGGAGATGCCCAATATGATGATTTTCTAGCTGGGATGGACTTTTAAAAATGCATTAATGGAGGTATATTTAAAACAGTTTTATCCAGTTTGTGGTCTATGAGACTATACATGAAAGCATGTGCATACCCCTCAGTTCTGTCTTCATACAATGATCATATAAGCATAGCTTCCAATCCATCATCCTATCAGTTCCATCCATAGGGGAAACCATAAGCATCAAATTCTCTCTTTCCCTTTTACATATTTGCAGTCTCATTTGGGATATGAATCAGTTTTAGGATTTGTATAATAAGCAGATTTGATATGTTGTAGACCCATAAATATTTTATTATATATAAGGAAGTAGAAAAATAGAGACATATATCCATCATTTACAAGGGAGTCAACAGTGTGTGTTTATTTCTGTTTAGTTTGTTTTGTTGTTATTATTATTGTCTATGTTTTAGAAATATTTATAAAATTTGTCATTGTGTCTGTTTAATAAAAGTGATTTAATAAAATCTTTCACCTTTTAATTTTTTTTATGCAAATACATATAAGTAGAAATATTTAACCTCACAAAAACACATTTAAAGATGCTTTATCTAATGCAGAAAAATTCTTCCTGGAAATTTTTGCAACACAATATGGAACTTGGGCCCATCATCATCATCATCATCATCATCATCATCATCATCATCATCATCATCATCATCATCATTGTTCCCATCACCATCATCTTTGTCTTTATTTACAGTATTTATGCCTTTCCCTTTCTCCAAAATAGAATCTGAAAAACATCTGACAAATTGTAATGATTACAATATAATATAACCTCACACATTGTGCCTTCAGTCTCTCCCCCTTGAGAAACTCCTATCCATCTTGAACTCTCTTCTCTTTTAGTATTCCTGACCATGGGATCACCCCCAGTATTTCTCTAAGTTTACTAAAGTCAGCTTTCCTAAAGTCTAGAATGCGTGTCTGACTATGCCTGCCTTCTCCTTTCCATTGTATAACAAACTCCAGGAGAACATGCTCACTGCCATCTAAGGCTCCCACCGTTTGCACTCCATTAACTAGGTCATCCCTGTTGGTTAGGATCAGATCCAAAATAGCTGATCCCCTTGTTGCCTCTTCTACCTTTTGGACAATGAAATTGTCTCCAAGGCAAGTGAGGAATTTGCTAGACCTTGAGGATTTGGCTGAGTTTGACTTCATGCAAATATCAGGATAGTTGAAGTCACCCTTCACTACTACATCTCTCCTTTCTGAATGTGTAGTCATCTGTTTTAGAAAGGCATCATCCAATTCCTCTGTATGACTTGGGGATCTGTAGTAGACGTCCACAATAACATCCCCGTTGTTTCCCTCCCCTTTAATTTTTATCCAGACACTCTCCACCTGGCTTCCAGGATTGATGTCCTGGATCTCTTCACTGGTGTAAATGTTTCTGACATATAAGGCTATTCCTCCTCCTTTCCTGTTTGGCCTGTTTCTCTTGAAAAGGTTATACCCCTCTGTTTGTACATTCCAATCATGAGACTCATCCCACCAGGTTTCAGTGAGGCCTGTTATATCATATTTGTTTTGTTGTACTAGGAGTTCAAGTTCATCCTGCTTATTCCCCATGCTCTGTGCATTAGTGTAGAGACAGCTTAGACCATGGGTTCCTCCTACTTGCTGCCTGTGCAAGTTTTTTTGCCTCTCACTTTTGGGTCCTTGCGCTATTTGTCTTGTTCCCTCTATGACAGTTTGACTGTTTTCTCCAGTCCTTTTGCCTTCCAGAATGCTGCTTCTCTCCCCCACATAACTCAGTTTAAAGCCCTCCTGGTCAAATTTTTGAGACTATTGGCAAAAACGTTTTTGCCAATTGGCCTGAGATGCAACCCATCCCTTGCCAGAAGTCCCTTCTCATGGAACCTCAGACCATGACCCAAAAATCCAAATCATTCTTGGTGGCATCATTTATGGAGCCAGTTATTTACCTTTGCTATTTTCCTCTCCCTTCCTGGATCATGCCCTTCAACTAGGAGAAGAGATGAGATGACAACCTGTGCATCCATCTATTTCAACTTCCTACCCAAAGCCTCATAATCCCTTATGATATTCTGAAGGCTGTGTCTTGTGGTATCATTGGTTTCCACATGAACCAAAAGAAAGAATGACTGTCAGTAGGCTTGACAAGTCTTGTCAGCCTCTCTGTCACATCACAGATTTTTGTGCCAGGGAGACAACACACCTCCCGAAACATCTTGTCAGGCCCACAAACCACTGGTTGAGTGCCTCTCAGCAATGAGTCTCCTACGACCACCACATGCCTCCCCCGAGGCTTAGCAGCAACTGTTCCTTTTGGTGGTACTCTCAGCATCCCCTGCTCTGTCCATTTGGAAGGTCTCTATACTCCATGCCAGTCAGACCTCTGCTTTGGATGCCGGCAGCTCTGTTCATACCACGTTGCGGAACAGGCTTGTCCCACTACTACGCATCCCATTCGATTCCTGGAAGGAGTCTACATTCTGGTACGTATCACTCTAGTGAAGCCTGAAATCCTATTCCACGCTAACCTCTGATTTCCTGAGCCTTGTATGAGTGTGTGTATGCTAGTGAATTGTGTGTTTTCCCCTGCTTTAATAAATTGAACTTTGCTTAGAAACATCTGCTTCTGCTCCAGTTATTGGAATTTCCTGGTCTCTCTGTATACACAATGGGAGACGATTCTGCAGGGCTGTCGTAGCAGGCCCCCCTCTTGCAATATTGAGCTAATAACAACAACTAATAACACCCCTGACCTTTCTCCAAGACTTGAACAGCAAGTTTCATCTTGTCTCACAGCTGTCTCGCAGTGGATGCTCCATCAGCGTTTGAAGCTCAACATGTCCAAGACGGAGCTTCTTGTCTTTCCTCCTAAGTCCACCCTTCAACACTCCTTTTCTGTCTCTGTAGACAACATTTCTATTTAACCAGTCCAGCAAGCCCGCAGTCTTGGTTTTATCTTTGATTCTTCTCTGTCGTGTATCCCTCAGATCCAGACCACAGCCAAGGCTTGTAGATTCTTTCTGTACAATATTGCCCAAATCCGACCATATCTCTCCGCCTCTACTGCCAAGATCCTGGTCCATGCCTTAGTGATCTTATGACTTGATTACTGTAACATCCTCCTGGCTGGGCTTCCTCTCTCTCACCTCCGTCCTTTAATTTCTGTCCAGCATTCAGCTGCAAGCATTATCACATCCGCTCACCACTCTGACCATATCTCTCCTTTGTTGGTATCCCTTCACTGGCTCCCCCTCCCTTTCCGCATTCAGTATATGCTCCTGCTGTCAACGTTTAAAGCCCTCTATGGGCTGGCCCCTCCTTACTTATCAGACCTTATTTCTCCTCACCTTCCCACTCGGGCCCTCCGTTCTAGTAGTCAAGGTCAGCTGTCTCAGCCCAGGATTTCCTCTGCCCCATCTCGGATTCACCCCTTTTCACTCACTGCCCCTCACTCCTGGAACCTTCTTCCCCCGCAAGCAAGGGCCATCACTTCTTTAACCAGCTTCAAAATGGAGTTGAAGACCATCTTGTTCAGAGAAGCGTTCCCAGGCATTGCATAATTGTAATAGATGGTTCCCTGCCCTCAGGCTTACAATCTAAAAAGACACGACACAAATGAAGAAGGGAATGGTGAGGGGGGGAGGGGATCAGGTCCAGCATTCTTCTCTCCCTCTGAGGCCTGGACCAAGGCAGATGGACTGAAGGGAGGGCTCTTCCTCTTCAGGCTAGCCCTGATGGAGCTGGGCCTGCCTGGTCAACTCCCTCATAGGCTGGAAGATGACAGTTATGGAGGGAGGAGTTCTTCTTTCAGGCTAGCCCTGATGGAGCTGGGCAGTAAGTGGGCAGCACTCAGTAATTAAGAGTATAACTCTGCTTGTTCATTGTCTGAATATAATCACTCATCTTATGCATAGGTAAATTACTTGCTCATGAAATAACTCAGTTTATATTCTGCATTTTTGAATGTGGACATCCAAATTTACTCTGCCTTTTATCCATTATCAAGCTTCTAGAAAATTCAGTTACTGAAAGGTCAAGGACAACAACAGTACCTACATACACAAATACATATTCAGCATATTGTCCACTGTGTGCTCCACTACAGTTCATTCATTATTGAACAGTGACTAACACATAACCCTGAAGCAGATTCAACCCAGGATAACAAGAATCTGTGTGGATGGCGATGGCGATGAGGTTCGACCACAGCCATGGGCTATTCTCCTCTGTACCTCTTTTAATAGTGCTTCTCCAGCACACTTTTCTGGGCCAGAATCTTATGACAATCCTGAAAGATAGACCAGAGTTAGTATCATAGTTTTTTAGATAAGATAACATCTGAACTGGAGATGTTCTGGCTTAAATACTTCACCACAACACAGTGCCAGTTCTCTGTATGGAAACGAC
>NC_056524.1:154071102-154114912 GCF_019175285.1 Sceloporus undulatus | reverse complement strand
GATGATGATGATGATGATGATGATGATGATGATGATGATGATGATGATGATATCACCATTATTTATACACCACTTTTCCCCCCAAACTGTGACTCAAGGTGGCTACCTTGAGGTAAGAAGGATGACACTTTGCAGTTACAAAGTTTATGGTTTGTGAGATCCCTTTGGATTATCATTTGTGTCATCCCCAAATCCAACAAAAGAGTTAAAAGAAATGGAAACTTTTTGCACTGTCGTTGCAACAGTGATCAGAAGGGGAGGAAGCAAATCAGCTCATAATGAGACAAGCAGCTCCATACTTGACAATCCAGCACATAAAACAAGTGTCAAAAGTGTTTGACAGCACAAAACGAGACTAAAATGTTAGCATTAATTGCTAGTCAGTGCTATATTACCAGCCCCATAATCCAAATCAATTATGAGGATTTGCGCCAGTTGTGAGACACACACACACATATAAAAAGGTTTTGGAAGCCTGTCAGCTCAAGGGTGTCATTAGTTAATGGTGATATGACTGCACCAGGTTCTGATTGGAGCTTGGAGGGAGTCACAGCCACCCACTTTCAGGGTTGGAAGGGAAAATCGGCACAATCAGGATATTGTAAAGGGAAGCTGACAGGTATAATGCTAAACAGGGTTGGTTTGAATAAAAGATGCACTTCCCACATAAGGATTTCAGTTTGCTCGGCTGAGGAAAAAGAGGCAGTTACATGAAAGCTACCTGTGGGGTCTGTCAAAACAGTTATCAAAAATTAGAGAGACTAATTTCTCCCCGAAAAGTTTTATGATACACATTTTTGACACGTTTCTTTTTAGTAAGTGTAATAATGATAATTTACACAATTTTCTGCTGTGATTAATTTAGTCAAGGTCACATGACTTAATGGTGTCAACAGCAAAGCGATTCAGGCTGATCCTAGACTTCGGCATGTTTATTTAGAATAACTCTCACTGAACCCTGTGTAATGAACTCTGTGCAGATGTGCTTGGGTTCAGACCAAGTATTTCTCTTGCTACTGACACAGTGAATTGCCATTCTTGGCAAAATGTACAGAACTAAATGGGGTGACTTCCTAGTAAGGACTGCAGCTTCACTGTGGCAATGAGTACCTGTCCTATTTCGCTTTATCTACTCCATTGATAGTATCTTCAGATAGGAGATTATCACATAGTGAAGTCCAGCTGGGATAGACGCAGGATCTAAAACTCAAAGACGGTTTCTGTTGTTATATAATTAGATATGACAGAATAATGAAAGAGGGGAAGACAATATCAGAAAGGATGTCCCTATCATTGATTTAAGTCAGAAAAGAAAACCAAGACGAGGAAGTCCAGATTTTATTTAATTGTTTATTTATTATGTTTGTCTAGTTTTTTGTAGTTCGGTAGATTTCATTGTAACGGGGATGGAGGGAAATATGTTAGATTTATGTTTTTCTTTTTCTTTTTTTTAACGTTTGTCTTAAGTATGTCAACTGTACGTTGTTTTTATTCTGAAACAATAAAAATATTATATTATAAAAAATAAAACTCAAAGATGGATCCTATTGTATTGGGCTGTGGCCAGACAGTAGGCAGCCTGTATGGAACCTGGGCTTCTCCCACAGCTTTTCAAAAATGGGATTTTCCCATTCATGAAAAGCTGCGCAAGAAGCCTGGAGAAGCTCAGGATGCATATGAGCTGCCTACTTCCTGGCCATGGAACAATGTGATAGGATGGGTCTTTGAATTTTAGATCCCGCGTTGATCCCAGTTGGACTTCACTGTGTGATAATCTCCATAGACACACACACCCTCTTCCCAGTAGCTTCTGCTGGGTAATGATTGAATCATAGAATCATAGAGTTAGTAGAGACCACAAGGAACATCCAGTCCAACCCCTGCCATGCAAGAACTCTCTGTCAAAGCATCCCCAACAGATGGTCATCCAGCCTCTGTTTTAAGACCTACAAGGAGGGAGACTCGATTACACTCCGGGGAAATGTGTTCCACTGTTGAACAGCCCTTACTGTCAGGAAGTTCCTCCTAATGTTGAGGTGGAATCTCTTTTCCTGCAGTTTGCATTCATTGTTCCATATCCTGTCTCTGGAGCAGCAGAAAACAAGCTTACTCCCTCCTCAATATGACATCCCTCATTATGACATCACCTGTATCAATTTTGCATGGAAAACCTTTTATGGATATTATCAAAGACCTTCTGTGGCAAGTAGATGTATAACCTGAGTGGAGTTCCCAGACCCAGTCTAGACACTCAGATCACAACTCAGGCATTCTTGGTGCCTTTATGTTTTAGCTTTCACTGACTTGTGAAGTATTTGTCATATAACATTATTATATCTAGCACATTTGACACTAGGTGTGGATACTTTTTTTTAACACCTCTAATCTCTACAACAATATTATTTTGAGTAACAGTCATGAAATGAAACTAATAATAAGAAAAGTCAGATAGGAGATACAGACAATGAAAATTATCTTCTTGAACTTTGTTTATACCATTATGCCAGTAAAAAACAAACTCTCCTTTGCACTTTCTTCCTTGACTTTCAATAGTTGTTCCAAGTCTTTGCTATTATCTGCCAGTAGTATGTTGTCAACTGCATATCTTAAATTGTTGCTTCCTCCAGTTTTCACACTTCTTTCATCAGAGTCTAATCCAGCTTTCCATATGACATGTTCAGTGTACAAATTAAACAAATAGGGTGATAGTTCAGTTCAGTTCATGTTTATTATGGTCACAGACCAGCACAGGTAAAAAGAGGATACAGAATAAAAGAAGGTAAAAGCAAGGTAAAAACACAGATTAAAGTATTTAAAACATCCTTTTAAAATCCAGTGTGGCAGGGTAAAATTGGTACTAGCCTACTGCAAGAGGTCATTGCCTGGTGGATTTTTTCTTTAATAATTTTATTTCTTACCAAAAAAAAAAGGCAGAAAACAATAACAAATACAAACAAAAACAAGCTAAAATGCAGATCCTTAAATACCAACTTCAAAGATTCAAGGTCACATGGGATATAAAAGGGCAACATGACATAAAAACAGGGATGGACTCATAACACAGAGATACTTTCTTTGCACCAGTTCAATCATCGAAAGGGAATCATATTACAAAGGAAGACCCAGTTCTGCTCTAATGTTGTTGAGATAAGATATAAGTGGGGACCATCATTCTTCAAAAAGCAGAGGAAGATTCCACCCCCGCAACCTTCTATGAGCTTTTCCATAATCAAAAAATCCCAAAATCGAGACCACCAATCAGTCATATTGACCTTTTCAGTTTTCCAAGCCCTGGCAATTTCAATCCTAGCCAATGCCAACAAAAATGCAATAATATCTTTATTGTGTAATGTCTTGTTTTCATTAATAAACACAGAAAGCAATAAAAGTTCTGGAGAAGGTACAATTTTTTGATCAGTGATTTCTGAAGCTAAGTTAACTACAGATTGCCAAAATGCAAATACACTTGGACAATCATACCAGATGTGCAGGTAGGTACCTCTATTACTACATTCTTCCAACAGCATGAGGTGGGGTTCTTATTAATGCCTGCAAGTTGTAGTGGTGTGAGGTACCATCTATGCACAACTTTAAGAGTGGTTTCTTTCAGGGCTATAGAATTAGATTTATATGGGGGAGTGTTCCAGATTTTAAGCCACTCTGAATCTGTTATTTGAATGCTTAAATCCATCTCCCATCCCACTTTATGTATCAGCTCACAACCAAAAGTCTCATGTAGCATCCACTTATATATTTTTGCCACTCTGCCTTTAATGCTAGTATCTTTATTTATACACATGCATTCAAACAGAGTTAAGTGAGCGAGTCTGGCAGATTTTAACCACAGCTCCCCAGAATCAGACAACATTATATGTTATATCAGAGTTGGTGTCTGAAAGCAAAAAAGAAGTGTAAAATTGACTGGTGTGTCTTTGATGTTTATGCAATAAAGATGATATAAGGCTGAGATGGATGTCCCTGTAGTATGAGCACTGGAGTAATAGGTGCTCTGTTGTCTCTATTTGGCCTGAGTCACAGGGGCATAATCTGTCTGAGGAGGTGATCTTCTTGTATTAGCCTTCAAGGATGGCTGGGGGAAGGGCATGGCATTAGAAATAAAAGTTGGGGTGCTAGCTACAGTAGGTCTGTCTCTCTATATTTATCACCCATTGTTTGATGGTTGCTTTAGCCTTATCATATCCCATGCTAAGCAAAAGACCTGGAGAGAAACCCAATGAAGAAATTTTAGTCATCACCTTCTGTTTCCATGTAGACTGGAATTAATCAGTCATGGTAAGTAAGGCAAGGCCGATAGGAAAAATTGATAGGCTGAGCCAGTAGATGATTATGGTCACCCACACTCTGGCCTCCATTTTCATAAAGCCTGACTCCAATTTCAGTGTTGCATTAGAGACACATTTTTGAGCTTGGAATGCTGAATTAATGTATAAAACTGGATTTCAGATAGACAAGGAAGTTGAATATCTTGGGTTTTGTCCAATATCAACTCTTCATTGTTTAAGAACAATTTGGAATGAAATTTAGAAAGATATGGTGAGATAGGAGAATCTGAAATTGTTAAAGATGGGAATGATTTCTGTGATAAAAATGAATGTATTCCCAAAATGCTGTCCCCCCCCCCCGACAATACAGTCGGCCCTTCTTATACACGGATTTTTTATACACGGATTCAAGCATACACGGTTTGAAAATGTTCCAAAAAAGTATAAAGTTACCTTGATTTTCCATTTTTTATTAGGGACACTATTTTGCTATGTCATTATATTTAATGGAACTTGAGCATACACGGATTTTGTTATACATGGGGGATCTTGGAACCAAACCCCAGCGTATAATAAGGGTCCACTGTACCAGTTTTGACAAATGATATTCCTTTTAAATAATGGCAGAAAGATTTGTCTAAATCCATTTGGCAAGGAAAGAAACCTAGAAGTTTATTGCACCGGGGTTAAAACGCTCCCCGGTGCGTTCTAATGTGCACGTGAGGGGTGCGCACGGAGTGTGATGGGAACGCGATGGGGTCCAGAACGCTATTTTACCACACACTGGAACGCCACCTTTGCTGGCGGGCGTTCCCATCGCATTCCCATTGAGTTCCAGAGGGCACCATTTCTGGGAACTGTTTCAAAGCGTCCCCAGAAATGGCGCCCTCTGGAACTCAATGGGAACGCGATTGGAACGCCTGCCGTCAAAGGCGGCATTCCAAGGTGTGGTAAAATAGTGTTCTGGGCCCCATCACGTTCTCGTCACGCTCCGTGCACCCCCCCGCGCGGGCACGTTCGAATGCACCAGGGAACGTTTTAACCCCGGTGCGATAAACTTCCTAGAGTTTGGTTCAAATTACTATGTGATGCAAAAGTAAGGGGAGGTCTAAGTTTACCAAAATTGGAATTGTACTATACTGCCTGTTGTCTAGTTGGATAATATTAAGTAATGAAAGATTGTTAGAGATGCAAAGACATAACTTGAGATTTAAGTGGCATGGATATTTATGGTACAGTGGACCTTTGTTATACGCTGGGGTTTGGTTCCAAGATCCCCCGTAGATAATAAAATGTGTGTATGCTCAAGTCCCATTAAATATAATGACATAGCAAGCAAAATGGTGTTCCTTGTAAAAAATGGAAAATCAAGGTTTGATATTTGAAATTTATACTTTAAAAAAATATTTTCAAACCATGGATGCTTGAATCCATGTATAAAAAAATCAGTGTATAAGAAGGGCCAACTGTATAAAAACCTCAAGCGAATGTAGATTTTAAAAATCACTAAATAAGGCTGGCTATACTGTGG
Source organism: Sceloporus undulatus (assembly GCF_019175285.1). Lineage (NCBI taxonomy): Eukaryota > Metazoa > Chordata > Lepidosauria > Squamata > Phrynosomatidae > Sceloporus > Sceloporus undulatus. The sequence continues at coordinate 154,109,098 of NC_056524.1, read as the reverse complement.
ACCCTTCTCTTATGTAGGGGATCCATTCTGGATCCTCCTGCCTAAGGGAAAAAGCATGTATGATCAAGCCCCATGGAAAATAATTGGTTGTGAGCCCATGGCATGGTGCAGCATGTGTGCCGTGAGCAGGCATGCCATTGTTTCCCCCCTGCATGACTTCCAGGTAGGCTGGAAGCCACGTATGGTGTGCCCGCATATGACGCTGTCGCACTGTATTAAGAATACATGTTAAACATAAAAGCAGATTATGGTGTGGGACAGATCACCCCAAAAGGGTGGCTTGCCGGTGGCCTATCTCCCTCCTGAGGGACGCCACAGCCGCCAAACCATGCGGCATCCATCCAAAAAACTGGGTTCATTTTGTGCCGCCGGGCAGATGTAACGAGTGCACCGATAGTGCACTTGTTACGTAAGCGACACACAGTGACGTGTGGATATTGCACATCGTTTATGTAAAGATGGCGGCCCCTGTGTGGATGAGAGGCTGCCATCAAAACGCCGCCGGCATGTACTAGGATTAAGGACTGTGCGGTTGGTATGTGGTCCCTAACCCTAGAATCGTCCGCGCCATGGCGTTTTGGGACCGTCTGTCTCGCGCCAAAGTCCTTAAAATCCTCTATGGGTTTCAGTGCATGAAGCTTTTTATAGAAGAGAGACAAGCGGAAAACAAAGATGGTTAACTTATCAAGATTTACTGATAAATCTTGATCAGTTAAGTAAAATTAAAGATAAAAGTCAGCTAGAGGGATCTATGTTTCAGTGGTTTGTATATTTACAATTATTTAAACGATTCAAAATAGATAATAAGGAGTGTGGCTTTGAACAAGATAAACTGGATTTTGAAAAGCAATTGTGTATGGATGATTAATATTTTATTGCCTTCCTTTGAGGCTGAGAGAATGTGACTTGGTCACCCAGTGAGTTTCTGTGGCTATGTGGGGATTCTAAGGAGTTTATCACACTCCTTACCTTCCGCCATGTTCCCGTCTCCCCAGCGTCACTGACAGGAGCCTCCTGGTGGGATCGTGGATGGCACTTTTAAAGGGAACGCTTCCGTTTTCATCATGGAAGCATTCTCATAATTGTTAAGAAAAGGACCCTTTTTTAAATAACGGATCAGTCTCAGTCTGAGCACTACCCCAGGCTTGCTTGATGAGGACACAAGAGAGAGCCTTTACAGTGGCTTCTCCCACCCTGGAATGCCCTTCCATAGTGGGCTAGGCTGCCCCCCCCAACCGGCTTGCTTTTTGTTGGCAAGCCAAGAAATTTTTATTTAAGCAGGCATTTGATATCTAATCGTATCAGGGTGGTTTTTATCTGGGAGCCACCGTGGGTCTCTTCTGGGATAAAGGTGGCATACAAAATGAAAATGAAAATGAAAATCAATCAATCAATCAATCATGGGAAAGAAAGTGAAATACAACTTGTAAAATTATTTAATGTTGCATGGAAGGGTGAAAGAATTTCAGACTTTCAGTCCTGTTAGATAATTTATGTAAAGATATCTTGGATATCAAAAGGGTTCTGTGTAGATAATAAGATTAATTTATGTTTATGTCCATCATTAGGACTGATGTTTGGCTGCCACAGGGACTAAGCTGTGGCTGTAGCAGCAACAGCTAGTTCACCCTAGTTCACCCATAACTATCTCCCAGACATCTTTTTTTTTTAGTGTGACAGTGCAAATAATCCCACTCACACGTTCTGGTTTTGTTGTTCACATTGTGGAACTGCATCTATGCACATCTCTGAGAGTTTGGTTGCTTGCACTTGTCAGCACTTGAAGAAAGATGGAGTTGATGATGCAAATGTATTTGAGGCATGTTCAAGGCTCACAGAGTTTATCCTGGGTCTATTCTCATCAGGTATTCACACTGCTGATGATGTGAATAAATAAAAACTCAGATAAATACCTGAGATAGAATATCCTGGGTTAAGTGGTTTTTTTGGCAATCCTCCCAAACTTAACTGGATGCATTCAAAATGCATGTGAACAACAAGATTCAACCCAGTTTCTATCTGGATTATTTTTTTATCTAGTGTTTTATCTTGTATTTTATATATTGTATTTTGTAACTCTATTTTGTATTCCATTGATATGGTCAGCTAACTAATCAATAAACCTGTTGTTGTTGTATGTATAAACCCACCCTTATAATTCTGTAACCCCACTCTCTCTGTTAATTTCTTCATAACGCTGGTATTGTGATAAACATAATTAATTGAACTAGATGATGAAGGTATAGATGATATAGGTGCAGCCATAGAAAATTATAGATTAGCGATAATCTGTGAATTAGATATTGGCTAGACAAAGTGAGTACCCAACTTGGCCAGTTAAATTTAAATTTATTAAATTATTATGTATTATCGTTATTTGATAACATATAATTATTTACAGTTCATAATCATCTGTAATTAACTTACTTGGCAACTTTATTATTTACTTAGCAACTTTAATATTATTTAGTAATTTAACAATTTCTACTGTAACAGTTGCTTACACTTGTGCAGGGAAGGAAGAGTCATCAGCCCCAAATCACAGTGGCTCTGACCATGTTTATGTACTCACTAGTGGGTTTGCCTTGTGTTCCAGGACTATACAGTGATTAGACCCACAAGACTTGATTTCTGCCCTTAGAAGCTTCTAAATAGACTAGCAGAACAAAATATTGATTGCTGAGCCCTTGTGACAGCTGGGCTCAGATTCAACGACAAACCTTGAGCCCTACTGAAAATTGTTTTTATCGAGCTACATAAAAACCTGATTTAGCAGAGTTCCCGAGTCCTGCTGTTTTGAACCCATTTTTCTTTCTTCTAAACACATCTCTCTGAGGAAATTAATCTCTCAGGAAAGAACAGGCAGTTCACCCTGAGCCAGGAATTTTGTGTAAAGAAAAGGAAGTTGCAAAAAAAATATGTATCAGAGAAAGAGTGAACGCTTAAGAGCCTTTCTATGGCAAGAATTACAGGAAGGAAATGTACAAATGAAGTATAGAGAGAAAATTCCAGTTTGTGCTTTTACAACTCTTGGATAAGGCTGGTTGTCCACTGACAACCCAAAGTGGTCTACAGAAACATCCAAAGTGCAATTAGTTCCGTATGTACCTGGATATCCCACATTATTATTTCCATTATGAATTTCTTTTGTGCGTGATTACATTAAGTAATTTCATTATATTAAGTAAACACTACTGAACTCAGTCTCTTCCAGACATTTGTCTTTTCTTATCTTGGAAAGAACTATAATAAATTGACTGATTATTCAAAATTATTTCCGTTTTGTCATCCATAATGGCCTGGGGATGATGAGAAATGCAGTTAAAACATTGGAAGGGAAATCTCTTAGGGAAGGCTGGAGTATAATAATCTTTCTTCCGACTATTTAATAGATAAAGCCATGATTTGCCCATACTTATATTGTGGTGTTAAGAAGTCCTTTGAGTGATCCTCTATTCACCTTTGCCCTTCTGAAACAATAAATAGCTGGACTGTGCAGTTTAAAATGGATCTTGTCTGAAGCAGTGAGGCCACTATGACCAGTCAAGTTCCTTGCAGCCTGTCTTGTATCAAGCAAAGACTCCTCCCTGCTGCTCTCTACCTTCCTCACAACAATGGTGAGGAGATTCCTGTTGATAAGATCACCCCCAGTTATGTTGCATCTGTTTGCAAAAGGGTGCAGGAGCACTAGAACCAATGAGAAGATTCAACACTCCAGAGACTGAATCCAAGACTGGCTCCAGGAAGGAGGAATGCCTCCAAACTACCATCTCAGTCCATACTCCTATAGTAGTGATTTCTGGTGATTGCCTAGGTAGCAGTGTCTTGAAACCACATCTTTGCTTGCAATAATGCTGCAGAAGTTTCTTGAGTCATTGTGGGAAATATAAAAAAAAATTGCCTCTACAAGACATCCAGTGGAAACTACCATATTTTGTTCCATCAGCCATCACCCCCTATGATACGGAAGATGGACAATGCAACTTCTGGACTATTGTCAAAAGCAAAGTAGCATTTGCAAACTGCCTCTTGCCAGTAGGAATGTTTTATACCTTCTGAAAACTTCAGCTGAGGTAGGCATCTCTGATGAATTCTGTTAAAGCTATGGGTCCCCAGAAGGATCATACCTGCTGGCGCTGGTTTGATCTCAAGGATCATGCCTGCTGGTGCTGGATGTGGATCAGTCTCCCCCATTTTCCTGAGTTTGTCCTGACATTGTAACCTAACTTTCCTGAAGTGTTTATTTCCATTTTTGTGGTACCACTACAGGCAAGGGGAATGCTTTACTAAAAATTATACACCCTTTAAATTTTCTTTTGAAGTACTAGAAGTTATTACTGCTAAGACAAGGAGACCTTAAACTGGGGATAAAAACAGTTTGAGAAAAAAAATCACCTTATGTTGTTGGTTAGTAGGGACTTTTCTGCTGAGATAAAGATTTAAAAATATATAGCACAAGGGGGTCAATATAAGACCCACTCTCTCAACAATAGAAAAATGATTTAGCCAAGGGGATTACATTTAAGACATAGGCATAAAGTTGATGAAGATCTCTCCATTCAAGATGCTTACTGTACATGCCACAAGGAGCACGAGTGAAGGCCAAAAGGGCTCAATATTTTAGAAGAGAGGGGTTTAAAGATGGCAAATAGAGTTTAATGAAAAGCAATAATGCATCGCAAACTGACTGCTTTGCAAATAGCCGAGAAAACATTTGGCCCTTAAAAACATAGTCTGCAAAGTTTAGCAACAGAACAAGGAAAACACTGTCAAGACTGTTAGGTACTATCCAACTTTTACAATAGTGAAAGCAAGAGGACCACATAATGATTAAAATTAGGTCTGTGATAGTGGTGGCTGAATTTTTTGTTCTCTTGGTAATTACTGAAGAGGTGGTAATTCAGCTAAAGAAAATGTGTATGTGTGCTCAGTATTCTATAATATGAACTTTTAAAAAGATAGGAATATTTGGAATAGTGTGAGATTAATCTGAAACACGGCATATCCTTATACTGACTTTTTAAAAAAAGTCTTCCTATCAGGATGGAAATGCATTCTCACCCAGTGGCACTGTTAGTAGGGCTGCTAGGTCTCAGGGCAGTAGCTGACATCTTAGGGGACTGTTGTACTTTCTTGGCTTTCCAGGTATGGAGACAAATCTGAGGCACTGAACAGACGGGTGCCCTATAGGGTGCCCTCGTCATGTGCGAGGGGCGGTGGTTCCAAACGCCCCTTGCCCCTCGCACATGACAAGGACATCGCAGCTGCACAGCGCCATCTACACGGCACACAGAGCTATGACGTTGCAGCTGTGCAGCATCCAAACAGTGCTGCACAGCTGCGATGCCATCCGGACGCCTCTGGAGGTTTGCAGCATCACAACTGCGCTGTAAAAAGGAGCTGTTTCTGAGCACTCCTTTCTTGCTGCGCAGCAGTGTCGCACAGTTTGGTTGCTGCGGCGCTGCTGCAGAGCAAGGAGAGGTGCCTCCCTGGCGCCTCTTTCTGGCAGTCTGTATCCCGCCTCAGACATAATTTTTCACAGAAATGTGCCCAAATGCAAATAAATAAACAAATATTTAACAAATGAAAAACAATGCTGTGGAGATTGAACACTTTTCATAACAGAATATCTTGATATGTTGAGATGCACTTTTTCAATGTGGGCAGAAAAAATGGTGGGCATTCATAACATCCATCTGCATGGCGTAGTGGCTTGAAACCTGGACAAGGGGTGTGGAAAACCAGGGTTTGAATTCTCATTTGGTCATGGAAACCCATTGGACAAGTTACACTTTTTCAGATGAAGGCAATGGCTAATGTCATTTGAATAAGCTTGCCAAGAAAACCATTAGTTGGAGTCATCCTGAAGACACATGACAACAAATCTTTAATGATGCTAGTGGGACAGGGACATGTTGGTGGGAGGAAGGAGAAAAGAGCTATGTGGAGGAGTGTAAAGATGGCTAGGGTGGCATGGAGGTCTCAGAGAGGACATCTTGATTTGAACACCTTGTTTCTGCTTTCAAATACATAGAAAGGCTTTGTCTTTAGACCAGTGGCGTCACTAGCCAGGATGTCACCCAGCACCATCCCAAAAGAGTAAGCATTCATCCTTCATATTGCTCTGTCTCTGGGCTTCCTCTCAGGCAGAAAGACTGGCAATGAAACAGACAGGAAGGGCATGTGGTTGCCCCTCTGTTCTGAAGGGACAGGAGGGCCCTACTGCAGTGTGGTCTGTACCCTTTCACCCTCCAGTGATGCCACTACTTTAGACTCTTTTTGAAGTACTTGGGTACCTTTTTTATTGTGCCCACTCTCAGAAAATTTAGGACCCAAGTTTTTGAGTCCAAAAAAGTGACAGCCTTCTATTTTGCCATAGAAGTTCAACTGAGGCCCACCACATGGGAAAGATCATAAGCCTGAGAAATAGATTGTTTGCATTCTTCACTTTATGTAGACCATATAATCTACTGAATATTGTTTTCATAACCACAAGAGACATGAAACTACAATTAGTAAGCAACTTATTTTTTAAACCACCATTGCCCTTTCTATAAAATGAAACAGCAGCAACCTAATTAATTAAAAAAAGTTAAGACAACAAGGATTATAGCTTTATTTTTTATTTCATTTTTTAAATGCACACTAATGCTTAGTATTAACAAGTAGATTTTCTTTTGCAAAAGCTAGGGACAACTTGAAAAAGTATGGATATTTGAAACTGCATTTTGAAGTTCTTATTTGATTCTGATCCATTATTATTTATAGGAAGTGTGAAGTGTCTTATTGCAAGATAGGTTGTGTGTGTGTGTATGTGTGTGTTCACACACATGTGGAACTGGATGTTCCTTCACATGTAGCCTATTCCAAAACAGTTATTGAAGATGAATGCTTAGTTGTATATTACAGCATTTCTTCTTCCACTAGCTCTTTAATATCCATAAGGAAACTACCAAATGAGGACATTTGGGGATTCGAAGTAAAGAGCATGTCTGTTGTTGATACTCAGATATGTTATTTCTTTCTATCAGATTCAAGAGTGATATCAGAGGTGCTACATAATGTCTATTTTCTTCATTCTCTTTATTCATTTTTTTAATCTTTCTCAAAGAAAATGGTGTAGAACATATACTGAAGTTGACTCAGAAAGAAGCTGTATTGGTAATAGATTTATCCCGGCATTCATGCCTAATCCTAACTTGTTGGAAACAATTTTGTAGAGGTGCACTAATCTGGCAAAAAGTCTTGCAAGTTTTGCTGACTTGATCAAGAGCCAACAACATTGTTTAGACAGCATCAGTGACCAAATGCAGTCACTGGAGTGGGATCTTGTTGTTAGTCTTGCCTCATATCTTCATTCGGCAGAAGATCTTGAAAGATCCCTTGTGTTTACAGACTGCATATCTGATTTCTGTATCTACAGAACAGGGGACTCTTGTAGACAAGAGTCTCTTAAGTGTATATCTACTACTACAATTATGAGACTTTTTCAGACCTTCGACTGAATGAAGGCAGAGCTGATAGCAACAATCATCTCTTCTTGCTCTACATCTTCAGGGAAACATCTAAGCAGTGGTGCTGACACAGCATGGATTGCAACACATGGTTGTATTGAGGGTATCAGTGGGCAACCTTTGTAGTGGAAATGGCATGGCACAAATGTAACAGATACTTTAGTCATAACTCAACACTTGACTAGCCCCTGGTCTCTTATTCTTTCATTGGTAAGCAAAGACCTTTCTGTTTTTGGCAATTATGTGCCTGCTAAAAATGGCACTTTTAACGGTGTTGTACATTCTTATTGATGCATCTTTTTGAGTGACATGCGTTTAAATTGATTCAGTTTGTGTTTTAACATTATAATTTTTTAAATTTTGTTTTAATGTTATGATGTCCTGTGTTTCCTTCTGTATCTTTTTTTTTTTTAACTAAGGATGGAAATTCTTGATTTTCCCACTTCCTGACCGATGTCAAGAAAAAAGCATCAGTATTTCTTCTTGTAATGATAAAATATTTGGGATTCCTTAATTATTCTAGAGCAGCCTTTATACCAGTTATATTTTAAAGTAAATTGGGTGCCAATTCCCATCACTATATTTTAAAAAACTGTGAAAGCAAAAGCAATCTAGGAGCTCATTTCATGGCTCTCCTCTCCCACTCCAATTGTGTTGCCTGCAAAAATAGTATCCAATTGACACTGCAGTCTTACCTCCTACATGTTCGGACCCAATCCAGGATTTGAGCTTTTATTGACCATTCTCCATTCTGTGTAGGTTGTGTTCACAGCAGCATCTTCTTTTTTTCTTCACTGATGTCAATGGAAAATTCACATGCAAATAGCAGCTTCAGGGGGCAGGATTTCTGATAGGACCACAGCAAGGTGATAAGGTTAACTCCCCTTCCCTACCCCTTATGGTCTTGCTGCTCTTTCTCCAAGTCCTTACCCACTCTTTAGATTTTAAAATGTATGTTATTTGCATTCGTGTCAGAGATCCCTTCCCCTCAAACTGCACATACTCAAGTTCCCTGGGGAGAATGAATGATTATTAAACCATTTTATATCTCTAGTGTAGATATATTCAGTGAGGTACAGTAATCAAACTGATTTGGAAATAAATTGCATAAAAATCAATGGGACCCTTCCAAGCAAATGTATCCAGGGTTGGAGCATGTGCCATCACTTGCACATAAACTCATCGTAGCAGTTTAGTCTGTGACATTAAGACACCAATTCTAAATAGGAAAAGCAATAAAGCATTTTCTTCATAGAAAGGGTGGTAGCTGAGTTATGAGAAGTCACAGGTGTGGTGCCTTAAAAAAGCTTTTATGAAAATTAAATGTTGATATTTATGTTCTTAATATGTTGAAGAATCATCCCGATGTTTGGCATAGATGAGACCATTAAGAAAATGTATTGAGAGGGTGAAATCCATCAATGTTCTGTGACATGAGTGTCAATAGTAAATAATCATAAATTCCTCTCCTTTCTGGTCCTGTGCTCGCTGTGAGCCTAATGCATCAAAGCACAGTCTTTCTTGGTGTTTGGCTCAGGCAATCAAGGGGCAGCTTCTGTTCCTAGTTCCCTAGGGCACAGCCTTGAGTAATTTGGCCAACTTCAGTGGATTTGTATCAGTGGGCCTCCAATCAATATCTGTCCCTATAAGGCTAGTGAGAGGTGATTTTCCTTTGCTTGACACGCAAAGCAAAAGGGGTCAGGCTAAGAGCAACAGTCTCCCAAGATAAGGCAGCAGCAAAAATAAGAGTACAGAAGTACTCAATCAATGCTGAAGCATTACAGTGGCATGTCCATTTGCACAGTGGAAGTGTCATTGGAAGCTGGCAGCGGTGCGATTGTTTATCTAAATAGGTACAATCTGCATGCTGTGAACATAAAGAACTCCTCTCATGGTAGGGTAAGCATTTAATTATGAAGGCAGCTGTAACATTATTTGACAAGGCCTACTGTAACTACATTTAGATGAAGAAATGCACGTTAAATCTCTGCTTACCCTGGCCTTCGGTTTTCTTCATTCCTGTAATCTCCCAGTGTTTTAGTTCATCACCTGCTTGGGCAGGTATAAGAGCTGTCCTATTATATTTTGTATAAGAGGACATGATGGTGTTATATTAATTTATTCCCATTGTTATATGATGATACCTGTGTCATCTCATGTGAGAGAGGGGGAAAGAGAAGAAGCCAGCAAGGCTGGTAACTGAGCTTCTGCCACACCTCTAAAAGGTGTATGTGAGCCATAGGATCACTATTCCTGCTTGCCTGTAACTAATTATACTGGGCCCTTCCTTTACATGGAGGATCTGTTTTGGGTCCCCCTGCATAAGGGGAATTCCACATATGCTTGTGCCCCATTGAAAACAATAGGGCGTGTGGTTGCAGCAGCACAGATGCCATATGTTTGACTGTCATTTGGCTTCAGCGTAAGCTTAAAGCTGCTTATAGCATGCCCATGTACGATGTGGGTGCAATGTATTAAGTGTATTAAGTGTAGCCTCCTGCACATTGTGGTAGAGTGCATGTGATAATGATATGGGAGGAGTATTAAGATTTGTAGAGAAGCATCAAAATTTCTGTTGCAGATACAGTTAGTCTTCCACATCCACGGATTCTGAAAAAAACCCAAAAGCAAACCTTGATTTTGCTGTTTTATATAAGGGACATTATTTTACTATGCCACTGTATATAATGGGCTTGAGCACTGATAGATTTTAGTATCCAGGGAGTACTGGAACCAACCCAAAACAGATACCAACTTTATTTCAGATAATGCTATCATGGATACTCCACAGAATGGGACTGTTCTTGTGCTTTGGCACCAGGTACAACCATTCTCTGAGCTGATCTGGATAACCACATCAAGGAAACCTGTGCATGAGCATCCACAATTTGGGTATATGGTTGTAGCTCTTTCATCCTGATCAAACTGCTTATTATTCCACATTTTAATGAACTTGTTAAATATTGCCATTAAGCAAAATTAAAATATAGGTTTTAAAGGGAGCTGAGAAAGGCGTACTCTTAGACTGTGAAAAGACTCTAAAGCAAAAGAAGTGAATGATTCTTACAATTTACTCCTGATTATATTGTCAGTTTAATGTATTTCCCTCTTTGCTGTCTATGACTGTCTTTTGCTTTAAACAGCCACTGTGGTTTGAAAATCACCCACTTTTGTAAATGCCCATTGTATAGCCCCAGCAGAGAAAACAAAAGGGCAGACTATCACAACTGCTGTTTGGCTTTGTAGTTTTAAAATACATGCCTCAGATTTAATGCTGAAAAATTTTGGCCCTGTTCCCGGACCACCAGTAAACTGTTGACATTCTAAAGGGCCAGCTTCAGCTGACCTACCAGTTACAGCCATTCTTGTGCAGGGATAACTTAGCCACAGCAGTCTGTGTATTGGTAACTTCATGATTGGACAAGTGCAATGCACTCTATGCAGGGTTGCCTTTGAAGACAACTCAAAAGTTACAGCTAGTGAAAAATACAGTGGCTAGACTGCTGACTAAGTTTTTTTCAAAGGAAGCAAGTCATTTTAGACCCACCCCACCCCCTCTGCCGCTACAAGGAAGTCTTTGAAAACCAACCATGTATGAATTTTGCACAACATACATCCCTAATTGCAGCAATTTCTGCATAACATGTAGCAAGAGCCAATCTTGGCTAGCCTGACCATGCCAAGAGACACCAATGTCAAGATGATGAGTTGTGGACCTGAACTCTGGGAAGGGGTAAGCCACTTCTTAGTTGTGTCCCTGGGCCTCACCCTACATGCCCAACCTTTTCTTCAGCCTATTGGTCCTTAAGAGTCTGGCCTCCCTCTTTTCCGGTTGCTAAATGGAGATGGAGGAAGATAATCACATGGCTCATGAGTTGGCTTGTGTTGTGCCTTGTGTTGCTACCTCATACTCTTTTGTCAATATTGAAACAACAGTGAGGTGAACAGAATGTGATACCAGCAGCTCAGAGCATTCAGAATTTTACAAATCAAAAAGTACATAAACATAACTTTAATTCCTTCAGAGAAATGGGAAAATAAAGAGTTCCAACAAGAGTTTTTTTTAAAAAACCCTAAAACTAACTAACTATATTTTGTGGATCAATAAAAAGAGTAACTAATTAACAAGTTGCTTTCCAAGCCTTGTCTCTTATTCAGTTATGTATTGCACTGCCTCCACAACCAGGTGTCTATGTAGAGTTGCACTAACTAGCTCACAAAAGTATAATACTTTTTTTGCCTACTTTTCCTTAAAGGAGCTTTTATGAAGGACCCTCTGAAGTAGAGCATGCTGAGGAAGATACACTGGCTTAATGTCACTCATTAGGTCTCATGGCTGAAGAAACTGTATTTTCTGAGTCTATTATGTTATACCATAGTCCTTCATCCACTATTCACAGCTTATGGTCCACCACACTGGTTCTCATGTGACTAGACTGTCATCTTGAGCCTGACACTCTTCTCTGTCAAGTTCTCTTCTGGACAATTCTATTTCCTAGTTGCTGCATGAATTTAAGAGAGTCTGCATTGAGCATTAAGAGATCATTTCTCACACTTATGTATTAGAGGAAATGAACCCGTCTGTGACATTTCAGTCTTGCTTAAGTATTTATAAAGCATCTATCACGTGTTGTTTATACATTTGGAGTCAGCTTTATTTACAGACATTATATCTGCAGTTTTGCTGAATGCAAGCTTTCTGGCATGGTACCTCATAGATATTCTTTATCTGGGATAATTTTCATGACCCTGCAAGAATGCTTACTAGAAAAAGGCAGATTTATATCCTACCATACAGGAAGAAACCCAAGAAAGGAAGTAGAAAGAAGTGGTATAATAAAAATGAAACTACTCATTACATAAGCAAGCATCATTATTAAGAGGGAACAAGGAGGAGAGGAGCAGAGACGGCTGAGACGGAGGGCGGAGATCTGGGAGAGAAGCAGAGGAGGAGCAGACGGAGTGACGTGGCAGGAAGAGGAGGAGAGTGGAAAGCGACGGAAGGATCATAGAGGGACACTACTAGAAAATACAGGAAGTAGGAAGAGGCAAAGTTACAACCATAGAGACTGAAATTAGAGGGCCGGAAGAGGAAAAGACTATAGAGTAGAAGGGGAAGGAAGGGACGGAAGGAAGAGACACTTCCCAGTGGACTGGAAACTATAAGGTTAAGATCATAGAGTGAGAATTTTGTGGACCGAACAGTAGGACAAAACAGAAAGAAAGGAGACTTGAATAACAGAAGAAGGCAAACTCCAAACGAAGGTAGATAACAGGGATAATAAGAGGGGGAAGGTAAAAATTAAATTACTCTTAGTGACGTACTCATGTAAGAAACTGATGATAGCTTTGAATTAGAGTAGAGGAAGTTAAAGGAGAGAGATATATAGCAGCCAGGTCTGTATAAATTGGAGGAAGGGGGGGGGAAGATAGGGAAAATATTTGAATTGTTAAACTAACGTGGTATAGTCTCTGTTTACTATTCTATGTTCTGATTCTGAAACTTCTGATATAGATTGGGGGGGATAACGGGAAAATACAAAATTTGGATGAAATTTTTAGCACAATGAACCCCAAAAGGAACACAAGAGCCAATTCACAAAACTCAAATTCCCAGACGGCAATCAATAGATGACCCCAGAAATATGGATATTAATCAATTAATACTGGAGAAGGTGGAGGGGTTGTCTGCAAATCTGACTGCTAATATCTCAGCTACCCTTGCGCAGGAAATGAATAAATTTAGGAAAGAGATTAAACAAGAAATAAGGTCGGATTTGAAACAAATTAGTCAGTCAGTGGACAAATTAATGTCTGAGATGCAAAATACGAAGAAAAGAGTGGATTTATTGGAATTTAAAACGGATAAATTTGAAATGGAACTAACAAAATTGGAAAGAAAGAGAGAAGAGGAATTAGATGATAGAGCAGTCTGGGAGCAAAAAATAAAAGAAAGAGCGGTGAAACTGAGAGGCATTGCGGAGGAGAAAGAAGAAAACTTAATGGAGAGTTTAGTTCCAAAAATTGCACAGTTCTTAGAAAGGGAAGTAACAAATATGGAGATGGAAATAGACAAATTATACCGCGTTAATTCGAAGATTGCGAAACAGAAAGGGGTGCCGCGTGATATTTCTCTTCATTTTGTGAGGAAATATACTAGAGATGTCTTTTTGAACAAACATAATGAGTCTCCTTTTTTGTGGGAGGGGCAAGAAGTGAAAGTTTTAAAAGATATCCCATTGAGGTTGCTCCGTAAGAGACGAGATTATACACCTTTGACAGCATTCCTGAGGAGTGAGAAAATTCAATACAGGTGGGAAGTGCCGGAAGGTATCACATTTTGGTGGGAGAAGAAAAGAATCAAAATAACTACTCCAGAACAAGCAAAGGCTTTTATGAGGAAGATGAGAGATAAAACAGACAGGAATCCAGAAGAAGGAAAAGACCCAGAAGTGGACTCGGAAAAGGATGAGACAGAGGATGAAAATGATGAAATAACAGGAGCAACTGCATGTAAAGTAACTAATAGACAGAATGAAGAAGACGACCTGTCTGGAGACGAGGAACAGGAAGAAATGGATGGAAAGGAAGAAATGCGACAAGACCTGAATGATCTACTATTTAATTTGGAAGATCAGTTATTAGACCCAGAAGAGCTGGAAGTGGGAATTGATTGGAAGACTGAGCAAGAGGAGAGGAGAGATGAGGCTCTGTTTGGGGAGTACTTTGATAACTAGTTTAGAAACAAAAGAGGAGTGGGACCATTAGAGTAAATGTTTGGCAGGTACATGATGGGTTCACACAATAATTTAAAAATTTGTACATGGAATGTACAGAGAATGAACACCCCTCAAAAACGTAAGAAAATTTTCCACTATCTGCAGAAATTAAAATTAGATATTTATTGTTTACAAGAGATCAGAATTAAAGAAAAGGATAGGAAGTATCTTAGATGTAACAAGTTGGGACAGGAATTCATTTCAGCAGCTAAAGTAAAAAAAAAAAAAGGAATTGTATTGTATATAAATGAGAAATATGAAGCAAAGGAAATCTGTAATGCTCCAGACGGCCACTTTTTAGCAGTTGAAATTTTATTTAATTCACAAAAATTCCTGATAATAGGAGTATATGGCCCTCATTCAAATAAAGCCAGATTTTACAAAAAAATGCGTGAGAAATTAACTGATTGAGATTATAATTCATATATTCTATTAGGAGATTGGAATGGGGTGGTGGAACCGAATCTAGATAGACACTCCAGTAAACCAATGAAAAAAAAACAAGGGAAAAATTACCACAAGAATTTTTTGAAATGACAGACATATTGACACTACAAGACGTATGAAGAGCAAAATATGGGGAAGCAAAAGAGTATACTTTTTATTCAAACCATCATAAATCATGGAGTAGAATAGATATGATTTGGACATCGTTACATTTGATCCCCAAAATCAACAATGTAAAAACTTTGCCAAAAATTTGGTCAGATCACAATCCGGTTACTGTGGAATTTAATTTTGGGGAAAAGAAATTTAATTGGTATTTAACTCAAAATCTGCTAAAGGATGAAAAAATTGTGGAAGATATAAAAAAAGATATTGTGAATTACTTTTCAGATAACATTAATGGAGAAACACCGATGTGGATAGTGTGGGATGCAATGAAAGTGGTAATAAGGGGTAGTTTAATTAAGAAGGGGGCAGAGTGTAAAAGAAAGAAAGAGGAAAAACTGATTGAATTGAACAGACTTTTAAAGAAGTGGGAAGGTATACTGAAAGTTAATACAGATGATCGTGAAGCTAAGAAAGAAATTAAATTTATACAAAAACAAATAGACTCATTAATGAGTGAAGAAATGAATAGGAAAATGAAATTCATTAGACATAAATATTATGAGTCTGCGAACAAGCCTGGGAAAGTATTAGCATATTATTTAAAAAAAAGAGAGAGCTAAAAAAACAGTGTTGAAGTTAAGAGAAGAAGGGAGGCTCATCACAACGAAAGAAGGAATCAAAAGAGTTTTTCATAAATTCTATTCAGAATTGTTCAAAGAAGTGAAATATAAAAAAAGTAAAATTGAGAAGTACTTGGAACTGGTGGAAGTGCAGGAATTAACTGAGGAACAAAAAGCACTTTTGAATGTCCCTATCTCAGAGGAGGAAATATCGCAAGCAAATAGGAGTAGCAAATTAAATAAATCGGCAGGGCCAGATGGGTTCACAAATGAATTCTATAAAACATTCGAAATGGTATTAAGACGTCACCTAGTGGAAACTATGAATTGAATAAAGGATGAGAGATTACCCCAAACATGGAAACAAGTTAATATAATATTAATCCCTAAAGAAGATAGAGACAAATTAGACCCTAAAAATGATAGACCAATTGCTTTGTTAAATGCTGATTATAAAATATTAGCATCAATTTTGGCAAACAGACTCAAAAAAGTATTGATAAATTGGATCCACATGGATCAAAACGGCTTTCTCCCCGGCAAAAAAATTAAAGATAATATGAGGATCTTAATTAATCTAATTGATCTACACGAAAAAAATATAGATAGGAAATTGGCATTAATTTTTCTGGACGCGGAGAAGGCATTTGATAATTTAAGATGGGATTTCATGTTTGGGGTCTTAAAGAAAATGAAGGTGGGAGAAAACTTCATAGCCTGGGTACAAAATATATATTTAGATCAAGAAGCAAACATTCTTATAAATGGTGAAAAGTCGGAAAAACTAACTATAAGCAAAGGTGTTAGACAGGGATGTCCCCTCTCCCCACTTTTATTCATTATTGCTTTAGAAATATTATTAAACTTAATAAGAAAGGAAAAGCTAATTGAAGGTGTGAGAATAGGTAAAGAAACCTTTAAATTGAGAGCCTATGCAGATGACCTTGTGCTGATAATTGCTAATCCCAATGAAAATGAAAATGTGGATTCACTTATGAGAATTCTCAGGAAATACGGAAAGGTTACTGGTTATAAAATTAACTCTACCAAAACCACATTAATGACGATGAATCTATCAAAACATGAAGAAGAAGAGCTTAAAAGGAGGACAGGTTTCCAAGTTAAAAAAGAGGTGAAATATCTGGGAATTAAGTTAACAACCAATAATAACGAATTATTTCATAATAATTATGATAAACTTTGGAAAGAAATAAAAGGAGATTTGGAAAAATGGAGCAAACTAAAATTATCCTGGATAGACAGGATTGCCACAATTAAAATGATGCTACTTCCCAAAATGATATTCCTTTTTCAGAATATTCCGATAATTATGGGTAACGCAATATTCAACAAGTGGAACAAAGATATAGGTAACTTTATTTGGCAAAAGAAAAAAAGCAAGAATACAAAATAAAAATATGTATGATAAAGTAGAAAGAGGGGGATTAGCACTACCAAATTTATTATGGTACTATGAAGCATGTGTATTTGATTGGTTATATGACTGGTTTTCATTAGAAAATACAAGATTAATTGTGTTGGAATCACAGGAATTAAAATTCGGAATGCATGCGTATTTGTTTTATGGGAAATTAAAAATTGATAGAAATTTCAACAACCATGTAATCCGTAGAGCACTTTTGAGGATCTGGACAAAGTATAAATGGAAATGGTGTAATAAAATCCCACTGTGGGCTTCTCCGGCGGAAGCATTACTGAGAAGAGAAGAATATAGGCAAAACAATTGGATAAGATACTCAGATATTGTTAAAAAGAAACAAAATCAAATCATTATTAAATCACAAGAGGAATTAAAGTCAGAAGGGATTAACTGTAATTGGTTCTCATATAGGCAGTTAGTGGAAAGATTTAAGATGGATAATAAATTAATAGGAATAGGAAAGGGTAACCAAAAATTTGAAGATGCAATTAAAATAGGAGAAAAGAAAAGGATCTCGAAATTTTATAATTTAATCTTAAATTGGGAAATGGAAGACAAAATAATAAAAGACTATATGGTAAAATGGGCCCAAGATATAAAATTAACAATTTATTTAAGTTCATGGGAAAAAATTTGGAAAGTCAGAATTAAAGATTCAAGTAGTATGGAGATTAGAGAAAATATATATAAAAGTATGTATAGATGGTATCTTACCCCGTACAGAATTTCAAAGATGTTTAAAAATGTAAATGGAAAATGCTGGAAATGTCATAAGGAACTGGGAACGTATATGCATGTTTGGTGGTATTGTGAAATAGTAAATAAATTTTGGAAGAGGATTCATATAGAAATAAAAAAGATCTACTGTATAAAAGAAGGTGCGAATCCAAAAATGTACCTGCTAAACATTATTGATGAGGAATCGGTGGGAAAAAAGGAGGAGAAAGTTATATTTTTCGCTATCACGGCAGCTAGAATGACACTGGCGAAATATTGGAAGAAGGAAGAGGTCCCCACAGTAGAAGAATGGAAATTGAAGATGTACGAAATATTTAGTTTGGAAAAAATATCTTATTTAACCAAAAAGCACTCCCTTCAAGAGTTTTACAAGGAATGAGAACCATGGGTAGAATATATTAAGAGAGAGGGAAAAAGGTCAAGATGGATAGCTTTAGTTGAGTAAAAAGGTTAAGATAGATAGCTTCAGTTGAGTAAACAAAGAAATAGAAGTATATATTAGGATTTGTAGGTAATAGGATCAAAAGGTAATCAGACAATAACATAAAGGAAGAATCTCAATTAGGATAGTATATACAACGAGTTAATAACCAAAACTTAAGGTATAGGGTAAGACATATCAGAACTGTATATATACTAAGGGTAAAATTAGATAAGGTTAGGGTAACTAGTACACCTTTCTAGATGTTCATAAATGTTAAGGTATGAGATTGTAGTAGGTAAATTTATCAACGCATCCAGCATCACAAATTAAGATGGGAAGTTGTCTTGTTTCGTAATTTTTGTACAAAGTCATGTGTATGTTATGTGATATGTAATGAATGTTTTTAATCTGAAATAAAAATTATTAAAAAAAAAAGAGGGAACTATTCTTTTTTGGGGGAAATGTTTCTTTGGTGGAAGTGTAAGTTCTTTCTGGAGAAGCCTCACAGATAGATGGTCCACTGTGTTCCATAGGAAAAGGAAATAACTATTAAAGTTAGACATTCCTTGGAAATTGGTACAGGATCCTTTAGCCTTTTTGCTACAATAGAAGGGGGTTTCAGATGATACTCCGACATGTTGAATGAAGATGTGGTAGACCATATAGGAACGCCTTTGGGTAGTCCCACTTTGAGCCATGTTTCACCCCATGTTAGGAAGGATCTAATTAGAGGAATTGCTTAATTTAGCTCAAATTGCTGAAAGGGAAGGTCCTAACAACACCCTCACAAGACCGTGTCCCATAGTGTATACTGGAGGACCAAATGTTCCCTTGAGAGACGATACTGAGATAGACTGTTCCACTTAATTCTAGATATTTATTGAAAAGAGAACAAACACACAACAAAGGGCAAACACACACACACACACACACACACACACAATTCTTAATGAAAGCAAAGGAGGGAAATTCGGGAGAGAGTTGAGAGAGGCAAATCTAAGGGAAATACTTACTTCTGAAGGCTTCTCCGGGAATCCAGTGTAGATGTAGATGATGGAAGGACACAGCCACTGAAACATGGGGAAAATAGCTGAGGGAGCTAAAATCAGAGTCCGGTCTGATGTGAAGCCAGGCAGTATTCTGACTATAGCACACCGAGATGAGGGTTATATAGGCAGATTCTAGCCTCTAGCGATGAGTTTAATGGCTTAGCTGCAGCCGAGACAAAGAGTGTAAGGACCTATGCTTTTGTTAAGCCAAGGTGAAGAATAGTCTTAGCCTTGAATTTGAACACAATTGAGGAGCAGTACCCCAAGCAGAACTTCTAGGGGTACTGCTCCTCAATTGTGTTCAAATTCAAGTGAGTTGACTCCAAATTTAATAAATCTATATGCTCTAACACCCAGCAGCTGCACCACTGCTGTCTGCAAACTCAAACTACATTGCAAGTGAGTATGTACATGTACCAAAGTGTGTATGTTCTTCACATTAGGAAAGATCATGAACCTGTTGTGACAAGGTTCTATGTCTGTTCATGGCTATGGGAATAAAGGTTTGTTTTTTTTAAAGTGCTGCAAGTGTGCAAGTGGCATAGGGAAGTATGGCTACCAGTGCATCAAGCAACTTATATGTTCTTCATATGTTCTTTCATATGTGTGTGTGTGTGGGGGGGGTCTTCAGAATCCACCACACAGCTTGTTGAGGTATTTAGTAGGACAATTAGGTTCTTTGTGTTGTGGCTGAGTGGACACACACCCTCCTTTCTGTTGTTGTTCTTGCTGTTGTGTACCTTCAAGTTCTTACTAACTTATGGCGACCTTAAGGTGAATCTTAAGTTTTCTTGGCAAGTTTCTTCAGAGTGGGTTTGCCTTTGCCTTTGCCTTCATCTAAGTGTGATAGAGTGTGACTTGCCTAAGACCATCCAATGGGTTTACATGACTGAGCCAGGATTCAAACTCTGGTCTCCAGAGTCATAGTCCAGTCCTGAAACTGTTACACCACACTGGTCCTCCTTTGTGCTATGAAGATAATGTCACATTTGTGGGTAGTCCTCATGCATGTCCGGTTCATGCATTCTCTCTCTCTCTCTCTCCAATAAATAGACAAATAAATATTTTTTTTAATGGAGAAGGTAGAACAAATTATGGAGCTTGGTGACTGGGCACTGCATGGTAGAGGAAAGATGGTGTGCCTGTTGCTTCACTATATGAAGGCTCTTGTAGTTCAGGAAAGTGTCTTAGCTAAGCTGAACACTTCCACCCCTTTGAATTTTTTATTCAAGCTTGAAGTTCTTCTGGAATAAGAAATGAGTCTTGCTAGAGAAGATAATAGAATCACAGAATTGGAAGAGACCTCAAGGTCCATCATGTCCAACCTCTGCCATGCAGGAACACACAAAGCACCCCTAACAGATGGCCATCTAGCCTTTGTTTAAAATCTTCCAAAGAAGAAGATCCCACTGCACTCTGAGGCAGAGTATTCCACTATCAAACAGCTCTTACTGTTAGGAAATTCTTCCTAATGTTGAGGTAGAATCCCCTTTCCTGTAGTTTGAATCCAATGTTCTGGGTCCTATTCTGTGGAGGTGCAGAAAACAAACTTGCTCCACCCTGAGTATGACATCCCTTCAAATATTAAAGCATGGCTATCATATCACCTCTTAACTTTCTCTTCTCCAGACTAAACATACTCAGCTCTCTAAGTCTCTCCTCATAGGGCATGGTTTCCAGACCCTTCATCATTTTAGTTGCCCTCCTCTGGACATGCTGGAGCTTGCCAACATCCTATTTGAATTGTCGTGTCCAGAATTGTACATGGTATTCCAGGTGAAGTCTGACCAAAGAGTGGTACTATTGCTTTCCTTAGTCTAGAAACTATATTGATGCAGCCTAGAATCATCTTAGTTTTTTAGCTGCTGCATAACACAGCTGACTCATTTTAACTGGTGGTCTACTAGGGCTCCTAGATTCTTTTCACATGTACTGTTCTCAAGGGAGGTGTTCCCCATCCTATATCTGTGCATTTCATTACCTTAGTATCCTTTTGTTAGTTTTGGCCCAGTTTTCTAATGTATTAAGACCATTTTGAATTTTGATCCTGTCCTCTGGGGTATTAGCTGTTCCTCCTAATTTGGTGTCATCTGCAAATTTCACAAGCATGTCCTCTATTCCATCATCCAAGTAATTTATAAATATGTTGAACAGCACTGGGCTGAGGCAAGGAACTGTTGAGAACTGTAGGCCTAGTTAGTTGGAAGGCACCAGGTTGGGAATGCTGCTTTTTTTTAAAAAAAATTAAAATGTATTTAGTTCTTTTCATTCATTCCAAATTGTCTCGACTGGACTGGGAGGCAATAGAGAGAAGAGGGTCAAAGAAACAAGATGACAGTAATAGACACAAGATTCCATACTGCCTATGAGCTTAAGAATGGTCCTGGCAATGAACCAAACATTTGTCATGATCTGAACTTGATTCAGAAAGAAGTAAAAGCAGCTAAGAAAGATTTTCTGGAAAATTACTTGGAACTGCCCAGGGGGAAAAATGAAGGTTAAAGAAGGTTTTTTATTTGTTATATAGCTGTAATTTTCCACCCTGATCAATAAAGGCATTAACAAAGGCATGGTATGTTTGGCAAAGACCTTCAGTTCTCAATTCAGAGAGTTATATGCTTGTATGATGTTCCATTAGACATCACTGATATTCTGAGTGAATGCAAAGGGCCCATCTGTGTATACTGCAGTCTTAATTCAAGCACAACATAACAAGTGACAGCCAGTGTCTAGACTGAAAAGGAAGGACAAGGGTTATGTTGATGTCATACAATTACATGAAAACAGCGGAGGAGAATGCTTAGCAGCTCCATTACGTTAGGTCTCTTGCCTCCCCTCTGTGAGTCTGGGCCTCTTGGTGGAGGAAGGAAGACATATGCATGGTAACCTTCCCTGGCCTGGGAATAATGGGAACTATAGTTCTACACATATGGAGGGCACCTGGTTGGTGAAGGCTAGTTCATTGGAAGGATGTTGGATCAGTATAGTTTAGCACAGAATTGCTCCCATTCCACCTAAGAATGCTATGACTTAGAAGTCAATGTTTTGGGTGCAGGGCACATTTTGCTCTTGTCAGCAACAATAAGTACAAATCACTGGCTTAGATGGGATGAAGAAGGCATGGGAAACTTATGGTCCTCCAGATACTGTTCAAATGTAACCTGCCCTATCTCCCACTATAGGCTATGCTGGGAAAGGTTGATGGAAGCTAAAGTCTAATACCTTCTGAAAGGCCAACAATGGATGTATCATAAAGGAAGGAATGTCTTCATGGATGCCATTAAGATAGGGACTAAACCCACTCCTAGACCCAAATGACTGTATATATGCTACTCTCCAGATTGAAGACTTTGTGATCCAAAAATGGGGCTAAGCAGATAAAGAAGTAGAATTGTGCAGATAAGAACAGGTTTTATTCATTATTGTGCATACAAAATATTTGGAACTGGCATTGTGTTTGTGTATGCAGGAATCAGAGTTTAGAAGAGTTAGTTTCTTGACTACTGTCCCCCGCCCAAGAATCCTCCAGCCAGCATGCTGCAACTGGCAACAACAAAGCAAAAACAGTTGTTTCTTCCTTTATGCACTGCAAGTGCTAGCAGATTTTCAACAAGAAGGCAACTGGCCACCTTTTCACCTTCCAGTGCCCCCCCAGACTGTTGTTGTTGTTGCTGTTGTTGTTATTATTATTATTATTATTATTATTATTATTAACTTTTATTTATAAAGCGCTGTAAATGTACACAGCGCTGTACATACAATCTTTTTAATTAGACGGTTCCCTGCCCTCAGGCTTACAATCTAAAAAGACACGACATAAAAGGAGAAGGGAAAGATGGTGGGGCTAGTAGGCTAATACATATAAAGTACATAGCAATACAGGAAGTGGTTCGATAAAACAGGTACCAAAAGAACATCAAATAGCAAGCGACAATTATGCAATGCCTGGGATATGCAATGACTGCTGCTACATCAGGACATGGCATCATTCCAGGTCATTATGGGTGGATATGGTGGCCCACATCAGCCAATGCACAAGGCAATGGATGCAAATTGCTCTGAAAACTTTGAAGGGCTGCTTAAAAGTTAAATCAAGTGTTGAATTTCAAGATAAAAATGCAAACTTTTAAAAAAAATACTTAGAAATGTCAGTACATTGTATCATTCTCACTCCACACCTTGAAGAGAGTGGTAAATAGGTGAGATATTGTTGCCAAGATTGTCATTAAATGGATTTGAATTGCCTTTTTCTGTCATCACCCATAACTATGATTTCCTTAAACATGTTTGCAGCTTGTCCAAACAAACAAAAGCAGTTATTTTTCTTCTTCTTTGTTTTCAAAGATTTGTCTGATTGCAATTTATACCATGGAAAGCAACCTCACTGAAGCTTTATGTGGCAACCATCTCTGTAACATTTAAGATGTACATTGTATGAGAAATGATATTGAACTGTTAATGAGTTGAAAGGAAAGTAAGGCCACGTTTACCTAATTTTTCTGATTCAGAAGGAAATTACTAGATGGCCGATTTCCCGATCTAGCTGACTTTCTTGCTCATTTTCAGTTTTGTGGATTCCTTTGTTTGTTCTCATGGATCATAATGACTTCTGCAAGAAAAAGAAATTGCATTTTCTTTGGCGCACCAGCTGGAGTGTTAGGCAGATGTGAAAGGTGATGATGAAATTTGTATTAGGTATTGAACCACATTCAAGTCACTGAGGTTTTAAAATAGTCCTTTAAATATCAGTTCATATGTAAAACCTTTACAAGCTACTAAAAGTAATTAGAGCTCATCTAAATCAACTCACAGGTTCCTTCTGTAACTGTGACAAAATCCCCACCCCCAGTTGTCCCCTGCACTTTTAGTAAACTATTCATTTGTGTACTTATAATGCTTTCATTTGCCTCCATTCTCCATTGCCTTCAAAAGACTATGCACTGGAGAGGGCAAATTTGAAGCATTCATCCCTCTGGTCAGACCCAAAACCTTTGCTATTCTGTATCCATATTTACATATTGATATCATTCAGTTCAGTCATGATCCCTGTTGTTAGGAGAGTGGGGTGGTGAAGGAAGAGAAAGTGGCCTTATGACTAATCTAGGAAATATGAAGAAGCAGCAGTTATTGCCAAAGCAATGAAACAAGGACAGCCATTGCTTCTTGTAGGCCCTTGTCTGAAATACACCATCTACCAATCTAGTTTGAATATACATCAGTATACAATTGCATATCTTCTGATTACTGATGAAACTTTCCCATTTTTCTACTCAAATTCAATTTGAAAACGATTCCTTCTTGTTCTGTGATGAGCAAACGCACCAATGGCTTCTGGAATATCCAGCTGATGAGTTCATTTATTTTCTGTCAGAACAGCTAGTCCAAGGGTAGAGATGAAAATCTTTGACTACTCTCTCTTCATACGTGAAGACAAATAATTTCCAGTTGTCTTCCCACTGTGGGAGGAAAAACCATGTTTGCAAAGTTCTTGTGCTATATTCGTACATCCCAAAGTGTTTCAGGAAATTATTTTGAACAGAAATGCAATGGTTTTGTGTGTGTGTGTATCTAAAAAGTTGCAGTTTTGCACACACACACACAAATGTGTGCTTCTGAAGTGTGTGTGTTTTTGTCCAAAAATGATGTTTTGTAAATCCCCCCCTTTCCAAAACCACATGTAGTTTCTTTGGCAATATCGGTGGATTTTGTGCAGAACCCCCATCAATGTTTCACAAAAACAGGTGTGTTTCTAGTCACAGTGGTTTGTTTGTTTTTAATGAAAAAAGTGTTTATGCACAAAACCTACAGTTTTTGTACAAAGAAGCGCACATGCACAAAATAATTTCCCTCAAACATTTTGGGATGTGCAAATACCAGACAAAAGTTATAAAAAATGGTCGCCTCTGTGTTATTGTGTTATCATTTCTGTTTTTGGCAATGAAATGAATAATGAATTAAATCCTACCCTTCCACCTCATCCAAAGTCTATCCTGAACTAGGACTCACTTTTGTATACCAAAAAATTAATAAGTATTTACCAAAAATCACCCTGCTAGAAATTATACAGATTTCTCTTTCAAACTAACTTGTATTGTCCATGATCTAGAGATCTCAAAAGCTTGTCCATATGTTTGTTCTCTTTGGTTGGCCTAATAACACTTTTATACTATCCTTTCTGGCATTTCAGAAGCAAAAAATGAATATGACTTGACCAGATCCTGCCCCAAACTCTCTGACTAAGGGTCGTTGCATGAACACTGCATCCTTCCCATCCTCCTGCACTGCTCAAAGCACATGAAATACTAGGTTCAAATCCCAGCTTCCCTATAAAACATTTTGACCCAGCAATAGCCCCCCCCCCCAAGCTAACTCATATTACTGAGCTGACTGAGAGGCACTGGATTTAAAACTCCAATGAGGTTTCCCTTTTCCCCATAAGAAGTTTTGTATATAGACACCTCTGCCCCCATCCACTCCACATGAGCTCCTCCTCTCCTCCCCAACCTCTTGAGGTACTTTACTTTGCCAAATGCCTGCCTGGCACTTCTTCCTTAATCACGCAAAGAATAATGAGGTAAAATGAATGAAGAGCAAGGCCTTGTCACTCCCAAACTGTACATTCATCCTACCTTTGCTATTGTAAGCAGCATGCTTTTTATCATATGGGTTATTTCATTCCAGCTCCCATCCCCAGCTTCCCACTAGTTCCTCTTGCTTGAACTCACCTTACATCGCAGCAGAGGGAATCATTAAAAAGGGAAGAAAAGGCATTGGGATGAGTTTGCAGCAATTGCTTGTCTGTCTCCTCCCCCCTTCCAAGGACTGTTTCAACTAAACTACCAGAAGAGAAGACAAGAGAGCTAGCAGCCAAGGCAACAAAAGACAACCCTGTGAATGGGTTGAGTTGGGAAATATGGGGTGAGTACAATCTGGGGAGTTCACACTTAGGCGTGTCAAACTCCTTGCACCTTCTGTGTGGCCACTACTAAAAGAAAAAAAAATGGCTATGAACAGGATTGTGTGGCAGAAGGTGAATGTTTGCATTATTGTTTTCAATGAAAGATTTCTGACTCATCAAAACTGTTAGTTTCTACCCTCCAAATCCAAATTTGAGAATATTTGATGCAGTTCTCAGTGCATTCACACATACACTGAAGATTTTTACAACAAGTAAAATATTGGTAAAACGTCGAGGAAGTGCATACGTGTGAAAGCCTGACACACTTTTCAAATAGCAGAGAATCGTCCCCTCATCTCTACCATCCTCAAATCATTCACAGAACAGCAATTTCCTATGAACGCAAAGTTTCCGTTCATAGGAAATTTCTGCTCCATGAACAATTTGAGGATGCTAGAGGCGAGGGGACAATTCCCTGCCATTTGAGAAGCATGTCAGGCTTTCTCACACATGAAATTTCCCTGATGTTTTACCACCGTTTTACCAGCTCTTACCCCACAGTAAGCGCTGGTGTGAAAATCTACTGTTATTGTAGGTTTGACTTATTACAATCCTTGCCTTCTGGAAAACCTTGCTGTATTTAAAGCTTGCCAAAAACCAGTGCTTCTGTTTTCTGTTTTCTTTATGAGGGAAGGGGTGGTGGTGTGAGAGAAAGTAAGCTCAATTTTCAGATGTAAAAGATTTTGGCCTCTTGCCAGCTGCTAGACATTCAAGAGGCATAGCGTAATTCATTCCGCAGCAATGTAAAGTTTTGTTAGCAGATTCGGTGCTGGCTGCATTACTAATGTTCCATTAAATCGGCCGGCTCTGTATTAAAAGAAAGATCTATGTGCTCTGTACACCCTGGCAACAATAATGCTTGACAATAATTACAGTGACACCCAAGTGTAGGTGGTCTGGTTGGCACCAACAGCACAATATTTCTCTTTAACAAGTGCTTGATCAAACATGTTAGCAAACATTTTGCTGAAATGTGGGAGGTTAAGATTATAACAACAACAAAAAACCCCCCAGAGATGTTAGAATGTCTGTTTCTTCTTTATTTATTCATGCATAAGAAAATAAAAACCTACACATGACAAAATTCTAGTCACATCAAAAGCCTTGCAGAACTCCCAGAAGTCTGTTATATAGTGGGGCAGCCTTTTTTGTTGATTTTTTTTTAAAAGTGGTAGAAAAGATGATCTTGCAACACCTGTTAAATCACTTCAGTCTCAGCTGTATTGCTGGCTATTATGAATTGATCATGAGAAACACTCACACAAACGCATACACACACTGACACTGTGGACCATTTCCCCGACTTGTCAGTTGTCAGGGCAGCCCAGGACATTTTCTGCTTGAGACAAAGGGCAAGATGTCCCTCTTTTTCTCATTCCAGCGACAGAAACCAGGTGGTCTGGGACCTAAATCCCACTACAATACAGGGCTAGGCGATGGGGCAAAGGGCAAGTTGCATGGAACAGACAGTGTCCTCCAATATCTCAACACAGCTGTGTTACTACCAGCATCTGCTGTCTCATGCTGCCTGTTGGTAGGGCTGGTTTTCTCCACTGTGGGGAAGTGTAAAATAAAATATATTAAAAATAGCTTGGCCAAAAGGACAAATGCATGTTATGGCATAATCACCTTTTGGTGTGCCTGCTCTTTCATTCCAGTGACAGATGAGTCCTTTCTACACCTAGCGGGGTCAGAGTGAGGCTAATCTAAGGATGACAAGGCCTGTGGGTGCCAGCTGATCAAGGGCCACCAGCTGTTGCCACCCCACAATAGTAAGAGGAACATGGCAGCAGTGGTGGCACATTCTCTAGCAGTCCAGTTGAACACTGCCAAAGTGAAGGAGGCAGGGAAGACATGGAGCATTTGTTTGACTACTAGCTGGAGCAAAGGTGCTGTGGGAAGGAACGGTGGGAAGCACAAGTGATTTTTCTAGTGATAGGCAGTGTTCCATGTCTCTGATTTTCTCCTTCCTCACCAGACATATACAATAGCTTGATGTGTTTAGCTGGGTTAGATTGCAAGCCCAGGACTAAAATGAGAAGTTTCAATGGTGTCATTCTCCCTGGCTTCGTCCTTGCACTAACTCTCAGAACAAGCTGCTATCTGGCTTTTCATTTGCCACCTGGGAAATATATCTTTTTATTCTACAATGCAAAGAAATCTCTGCATAGTGCAGAGTTACTGAAATAATGCTTAATACATTCCATGATATCATGAGATGACAGGGCTAGATAAAAAGATGTTTATGCTTAGTAAAGTGGGAGACAGTAAGAAAAGAGGAAGCCTGAATTACAGGTGGATAGACTCAATGAAGAAATCTAGATCCCTGGGTTTGCAGGATATGGCAAGGGCTGTTGATCATAGGTTGTCTATGTGGTCTCTCATGCATAGGAACACCCTAAGTCAAAGCCCACTTGATGTCTATAAACAGCAACATTCCATGATCTTTCATAACTATTTAGTGTCTTGATTACATAGTACCCATCCAATTATCCTCATTTAGTTACAATATTGTCATGAAACTTTAATATGTCAAGAATTCATTGCCAGCTCTACGGTATTGGGTTAAACACCTGTTATCTGATATCTTTGCCCAGCAAACCAAATGGACAAAATGTCACCAGGAATACTACGAGTGATTTCCCCTAGTCAAGGAATGGATCTGAATGTTTAGCAAATCAAAAACAAACATATTGGGTAGATTAGTACAGTAGAGCAGCATACCTCGAAAAGTGTCCTGAAGCAACTTTATTTTGGCCTGTCTGTATAGGGCCACTGTGACGTAGATGTCATTTTTGGGACACTGGAAGGTGTGTCTGAGTCTTCTAGGGTTTTTCATGCTATGGTGTTGACAGGAGGACCTCTGCTCAACATTTAGATTGTCTCAAAAGCCCAATGTCACATTCTGTATTTTCTTGGTACTCCCACAGAACCATGGCATACACAGGTCTCAGTATAGTTGCTTGTTGGTACACCATTATATGGAAATGAACATACTGGCAGCCTCAGTGTCTAGCTGGTAGCTGATTAGAATTAATTAGCTGGCTTCCTTTTTCTTTTCTTTTTGCCTTTACTAGCATCTTGGAATACAGAAAACAAGACAAAGTATTTCAGGCCTGATAAATGCAGGCAAAAGTGCTATTAAAACATAGGTCAGTGGCAACTCTGTATTTCCATTGGGACATTGCATGTTTGAAGCCATCCTTGAGGCTGGGGTGTCTTCTCATTTTTTCTTGTCAAATGTCTCAGTGGATTACTTTGCATCTGTTTATTCTTTTTATTGTGTCAATAGATGGTGCACAAAATGGTGTCTGGTTGTTCTTGTTACATCTAAAGGTGCAACATGGTTTTGGGTGTGTGTGTGTGTGTGTGTACTGCAGAAGCATTAGCTTGCACTCTGAGTTCACAGCCCAGAAGTGAATGAGAAGAAACCTAATTTAAATCTGTTGGCAATTTCTATTACAGGAGGAGGTATAGGAACTGTCGGCTGGCCACTTCCAGATGCTCTCTCTCCTCTGGAAATCAATCCCTCAGCTCAAATTGGCTGTGTTGTTTGCTTAATGAAACCCTGTACTCCATAGTCAATAATGCAGACATGCTGCTTTTAGCATTTTTTTTTAAAAAAATCCAAAACAGCAGAGTTATTAATGCCAGGAAAAAAACAGTTTCAGCGCCAAACTAGGCAACTAATAATCTTCATGATGTTTATTGGCACTAAACATATATTATGTATTCATTAAGAACAATGTGTACACACAATCTCCATAACATTTCCCCCCATATTTTCATTGTGCTATATCAGAAGGCCCTGTGCAGTGTGGTAACATAGAAAAATCCTTAATGTTAATGGTATTTTAATAATCATACACTATTAAGTTCTCTGTGGCATGCTGCTTTACCAATGCCTTAATCATATAACCAGTTTCCTCTCAACATTGGTCCCTTTGTTCATTTATCATCCTGCTAAAAGTTACTTTTTGATGAGCTGTTCCTGTTGCTACTTGGGCTGCTCCCACTGTCCCATATTTCTTCATTCATGTTAGCAAACCAGAGACTGCAATCTTGTATATTTTTTTAAAGAAAGCAATTTGGTTCTCATTATTAATTTTTAAAGTACTGCAACTCATTAATATCTTATATTATGAGCCCTTTGCTTTTTGTTTAACAAACATGTAAAAATTCTAAAACATGCCCCCCCCAAACCCCAGACTTTTAGGAGTAATATGCAAATACATAAATGTTTATTAATTATGCTGATGATATTGATAGGTTTATTTATTTTAAATAATTGTAGTTATCTTTGGACTTTCAACGAGGCTCATTCTTGGCACCACTGCATTAGTGGAAGAGATAAAGGAAACGAAATTCCATGTGCTGTTGATGGTACACAAACTTTATTATCTTAAAAGCCCAATGCATTTTGGCCTTGTCACAAATTGGCCTTCTTTAGGGGCTGTTACCAGAGATTTCAGGAGTTGCAGTCTGCTCTCTCAACAAAGTCAACAGCCTGAGTATTAGAATGAAAGGTTTTTGCCATCAACAGTCCTTTGCATTTTCTTCTGCACTCCTCCTTAACTTTGCCTCTCTGACCTACCCAACATGCCTTCTTTTTTTCAATTTTTTATTTGTATTTGTAATGCAATTCTGGAGTTATGGCAATGTGATTTAGGGGCTACATGCAGCTGCCCCTTTACTGGCTGGGTTGGGGCTGCAGCCACCGCACGCTGCTGCCCTGATCCGGCCTCCAGAGCTCCTTTTTGCAGCTCCTTTTTGTGACCTCTAAAGCATGTCACAGCATGGCAGTGTGGCTTTGTGATGTCCTTTGTTGCTGCATCATCTAGATGCAGCATCAGAGTCGCATCATGATGCTGCACACCATCTAGAACAGTGCGCAGTGCCATGGCGTGAGAGGGGCAGAGTCACGGCATCCAGCATGTGGACGCTCCACCATGACTCCACCCACAGGCCGGCACTTTGTGTCAGTCTGTACCGGGCCTTAATGAAACAAAGATGAAAGAAAAGAAAAGAAAACCAACTTGTTTGAAAATAGTAAGGGGGAGGAGGGAGAGAAGGAGACTGGCAACGTGTGACTGCCTAATTTCAGAACTGTTACAGCAGGAATTTATCATACCTGAGGACTAATGTCATGATCTTGTATCTCATAGGATCGCTAAAATCTAGAAAAATCTAGTGATGGCACAGGGACGTAGCCAGGATTTTGGGAAGGGGAGGTCCAGACTAAGTGCCACCATTATAATGGGTCTTGGGTGTGGCGGCGCGGCAGCACACACCATTTATTTTATCTAACGGAAGTGGGGGTCCAGACCCTGAGAACCCCCCCCCCCCAGCTACGTCCCTGGATGGCAGGCCATTTGCCATCATGAGATGAGAAGATCATGAAGAGTCCAGAAAATAGGTGCCAGCAGCACTTGCAACAGAGCCCTCACCCATCATTTCGTGCATAATTCAAGACCATTTGGCTGTCTGTCAAATGCTTGGGAGGGCAGTTTGTTGTGAATGCAGCTGGTCTCTGTTTCTCCCATTCAACTGTCTGTTTCCCTATAGTGTCTTCCCATAATGCTTCAGAAATTTCCGAGGAAACATTTGTTTTCTCCTGAAGTGGGGAGAAAAATATGTTAATTATTTGCCCTGGATGTGAAGATGAAACAGTCAAATGATTTCCATTCCTAGTCACTAGTAGTTGTGTTATTTTAAAAATAAAAATGTCATTGCCCCTTGTTACTCTTACAAGTAAAGCACTTGCAAGAAATATGGTTACTAGTAAAACAATTTTTCCAAGCTCAGGTGCAAACACACATTCATCTACATATGTGTAGCACAGCTTGCCCTCTTGTTAGCTTGCCTGCTAACTTTGGTATGGATTGAGGATGCCTTTTCGTTTCTCACACAAGTACAGTACATCTACTAGTCTAGTTGTGTTCTGGACACAGAATGGAAGTGTGTGTATCATATGTGTGTTATCTTCTGTCTTTCTTTGTTTCACACAGCAAACTATCTCAGTCCAATCCTCCACGTACTGAAGCAAATCTTGGGTTTCAAGACAGTCTCAAGGAGAAATGGGCTGCATCTACACGGCACAATTAATGCAATTTGACACCACTTTGACTGCCATGAATCAATGCTATGAAATTCTGGGATTTATAGTTTTGTGAGATATTTATCCTTCTCCTTCAGAGAGTTCTAATGCCCCAGAAAACTACAAATCCCAAGATTTCATAGCATTGAGCCATGGCAGTTAAAGCAGTGAGAAATTGTATTAATTATGCAGTGTGGTAGCACCCAAGAAGAATTCTAAGGCTGCAATCCTATGCTAAGGCTGCAAACACACGGGCTGTACAGACAGCCTGTGAAGGGGCGGCTCTATACCGCCCCGGGAAGTGCTGAATTGGGGGGAAAAGGGGGCTTCTTTTTGTGCTGTAGAAGGGGCATCATAAGTACCATGGCACGGCATGAATGCCAACTCCATTTTAGATCCCTTTCAGTATGGTTTCCACCTACGGCATTCAACAGAGACAGTCCTCACAAAGATCTCAAATGATCTTTTACGGGCCAAGGCAAATGGCCTTTATTCTGTTCTTATTCTTCTTGATTTGTCTGTGCCCTTTGACACTGTTGATCACTGTCTTTTAGTTGATATATCTGACCTCGGGTTCTCAAACTCTGTTCTTGATTGATTTAAATCTTATTTGTCAGATAGATCTTTTACAGTGGTCTCGGGTGGTCAGACGTTGTCCTCTGTTCCATTATCTGTTGGAGTTCCTCAGGGCTCTGTTTTGGGTCCCCTACTGTTCTCTCTTTACACACTGTCCCTAGGAAAACTTATCAGCAATTTTGGTTTTTCCTATCATCTATATGCCGATGACACCCAGCTGTATCTTTCCACCCCTGACCTTTCTCCAAGTCTTGAACTGCAAATTTCATTTTGTCTTACTGCTGTCTCTCAGTGGATGCGTCATCAGCGTTTGAAGCTCAACATGTCCAAGACAGAGCTTCTTGTCTTTCCACCTAAGTCCTCCCTTCAGTACTCCTTTTCTATTTCTGTTGACACACCCCTATTCGTCCGGTTCAGGAAGCCCACAGTCTTGGTTTCACTTTTGATTCCTCTCTGTCTTTTATCCCCCAGGCCACAGCCAAAGCCTGTAGATTCTTTCTTTACAACATTGCCAAAATCCATCCATTTCTCTCAACCTCCACTGCGAAGACTCTGGTCCACTCTCTGGTGGTCTCCCAACTAGATTCTTTCTCCGTACATTCCCACTAGTACCCTCCATTCTAGTAGTCAAGGTCTCATGTCCTAGGCTAGGATCTACTGTCCCATCCTAGATTCATCCCTTCTCACTTGCAGCCCCTCACTCCTGGAACCTTCTTCCTCCACGAATGTGGGTCATCACTTCTTTGACCACTTTTAAATCTGAGTTGAAGAATATCCTGTTCAGAGAAATGTTCTCAGGCACCGTGTGATTATCTAGCTGATATTTGATTGGATAGTTGATGTTGATGTTTTTAATTGTTGTCTGCTGATTTTAACCAACTCTATCTTATATTATTACCTATTGTTTTATACATATTTTGTAGATTGTACGCCATTGGCAGGTTTCATTTTTATTGATTTGATCATTTGTATGTACAGCACTGTGTACATTTACAGCGCTATTAAAATAAACTATAACAACAACAACAACAACAACAACAACAACAACAACATTATGATGTTCTTCAGGAGCTGCCCGTGTAAATCCCTGGGCAGCACAGTAAGGGCACCTGGGCAGCACAATAAGGGCTTTGAGAATGTGAACACTCAGCCCTGGCGAAGTGCTAGTTTGCCTGCAAGCCGGCACAAAGTGCCAGTCTGTATAGGCCCATTCTTTCCCTGGAATAACTTGCATGGAGTTCCTGAGGAGCCAGAGGAAACATGGCAGCATTGTTAGTCTGTATATTCAGCCTTGTCTAGGTCTAGCTGTGCCATCATATTCCCCATTGCTGCATCCTTCTCATTCTATGCAGAAAGACTATAATATCCTTTGCTTTGAGACTGGGTTGAGTAGATGAGAATCACTAGCTCTCTTTCATCCATGAACTGACCTGGACTGACCCTGCTTAACTTATGAGAACTGACAAGATTGCAGCCCATGGTGATATGACCAGTGGCACTTTTCCTGCTTTCCTGCTCTCTTCTTTCCTTTGCATTTAATATTAGTGGGACTTTCTCTTTAAGCACTGTAACTCTAACTGACAAAACCCAGGAACTTGCAAATTGCAGCCCTTGCTTTGTCCTGAACTCACCCTGCTATCCTGAAGCTTTAAACTAATAACTGTGATATTGCCTTCAGTGAGGCATAGATGGATGATATAAGCACAACTTTTCTTCTTCAGTCTGTTTACTTCTTCTCCCAGTCTGCGTTCCCCACTCTGTATTTATTAACAGTGAAAAAGAAAGAAAGATATAATACCACAATTCAATCCCCTAAAAGGAATAATCTCATATTTTTTTATCAGATGGGCAGGTGAAGACATTTTTATTTTAAGAATGGGCTGGGGGTGTTATTTTAACTGTTTTAATTGTATTGTTTTTATGCACTTTTATAATTTTTAACTACATTTATTGTTTTAACGAGCCATGTGTATTTATATTTTAATAGTTTAATTCTGTTTTAATGCTCACTGTTATATGATTTTAATTGTATTTTTTTAAATTGTAAGCTGCTTTAGGTATCAATTTTGGGAATAATAATAATAATAATAATAATAATAATAATATAGCTTGTGACTAGAGAAACAACCTAGTTAGGCACACAAAGTGGCCATCAAAGATCCTACAATAGGATTCATTAGTTAGTAAAATAATGTAAAAATATATAGCATGCTTTCCCATATGGAACAATTAAAACTTGTTTATAAAATTGTATAACAGAAAGCTAACACTTCTTGGGGTGGCAGACACAGAACAGAGGGCTATGGTTGCTTATTTTCATTGGCTGCATTTCTTTGCAGCTTAACACAATAAAGCATGTCTTGCCCTAAAATAGTGCCGGTGGCTCAGGAATGAGAAACCAGACATGTGCAGCGCGGGACAGCAGCAATTTATGGATTTTGCTCAATTGCTTTGGTCAGAAACAGTCTATCCAAACTGTATGAAATTGGAATTTCAGCAGAAGTATTTTAAAGTCACCTGGTGATAAGAGACATGTTGGTAAGATTCCTTCACTTTTCAGTGCCTCAAGTAGCACCTCATAGATGCACGTTAGTTAACTGAATGCCTACACTCCATCAGTTGTGACAAGATAATGCAGAAAACAACACTTAGGAAGAAAAGGGGAGCCTTTCTAGCATGGAATGTGGGTGAGTGGGGGGTATGTCCAATAAAGGCTTGGTTAAAAAAAAAAATCCTATTCTTCTCTGAAAATGACTAGCAAAATGCCCCTGCTATGTTGAGAAAGGAAGGCTGAAAGGAAGTTGTGTGAGGAAAGAGGCTAAAGCCTGGTCTGATTGGCCTCAAAAAGGCAAACTAGGCCATGCAAAGGTGGCAGTGATGCCACTGAAATGTGTCTAGTGTCACCCTGAAATAAAGCCCAGAGCTGGTATTGATTGGTGGTCTCCCCTGCAAGTACTAACCAGAGTTGACCCTCTTTAGCTTCTATGATCAAACAGAAACTGGTACCTTCAGGATATTTAGGTCCATTTATGGGTTGACTTACTAATCAATAATTGAGTGAATAGGTCCATTCTAGCCAGAATTACTTATCTGGTAGGGGAGACACCATGATCATGAAAGTGGTTTTCCCAGGGTGAGGCTCATCCATTGCACTCCGGGTGTGTTGACCCCTATGATGTCCCCAGATGCGGGAAACTTGACTGCATAATTTGTGGTAATTCAGTTGTAACTCCCTAAGGATTTTTGTTGTTGTTGTTGTTAGTTAAAAGTGTAATAAATATAAGCACATGTACATGCATATTATTCCTACTGAATGCTTCTTGACTGTACAGAGAATAGAAGCAAAGCAGCTTTGTCTTTTGTGGACTTAACAGTGTAAATGTATGATTCTAGTCCTAGCAGCTCTTGTTGCAAGAGTTGCCATCTTTGTATCAGTGGCCCGTAAGGATCTATAATTTGGCTGGTTTGTGTAGTACAAATGGCTTCAGATTCATACCTTATCTGATAGGTAAAATGAACACCACCTGAAGGGAAGTTACTATTTATTTATTTCAGTATCCTACTTTTCCCAGATGAACCCAAGACAGCTGACAACATGAACTAAAACAAGATACATGCATTAAAAGAAGTAATAAAAAGGTTTAAAAATGAATAAATAAGCTGCCACATTAAGACATCATTACTTTAAATTGATATAAAAACATTTAAAATAATAAGCACAATAAAAATGTGGCACTCCTTCCCCACATTAAAGACCTTTCTACATAGCCACTTTAGGCCCGGTACACACGGGCTGTTTACACCGAAACTAGGGCTCGATGTGGCTCAGCGTCCACATTTACAGAGCCCTAGTATCAGCGCCCTTATGTCACAAGCCTGCGGCCCCGTCCACACAGGGTGCAGCATCGTGATGTAAGGGCGCCAAGCGCCCATAGGCCTATGGGTGGAAGAGGCGTTGGAGGGCTATGTCACAGCCTTTATAACGCATCAAAAAAGGAGTCTCTGGTCACCTGTCTGTACTGCCCCTTAGTCACCCAATGCTTGTTCAAATAAAATAAAATAAAATAAAAAAGATCTTTACCTGCCGGTGGAAGAAGGGGGCCAGTCCAATCTCTTATACCAGAGAGCTCAACAGCCACTAAGAAAAGTTTCTTCCATGCTCTCATCAAATGTTCCTATGACAGTGCTGGGACTGAGACCTCCCTCCCCCCATATCTTAAAACTTGGGTGGGTTCATACAGGGAGATATGTCTTCCAGATTAGATACTTCCTAATAAGTACTTCCTAATAAACATGGATAGGATTGTGCTTCAGTATTACAACCCTGCTCAGTCACGATGACCTGAAGTGAGAGTATAACTTCTAAGCCTCTAAGTGATGTTGGGAACGATGAAACAGAATAGTCCTTAGGAGACTTTCCTGAGCTCTTTGAAGAGAGATGCCACACACATGAAATTAATGTCAGTTTGGATACAATCCCTACTCATACCCACCTCCAACTGAAGGACAGGGGAATTGGAATTCTAATGGTACTTGATTATATACAGTACATCTTAATAGACATGTGTAGAGATTGCTCTGTTGGAACCAGTGTGCTTCAAGCAAGGCAGTGGGCAGAATGTTGGGTTACTCTAGTCTTTTTGCCTACAGAGATTGAAGGCAGCCATTGCTTTAACATCCTTGTGAATAATACTAGGTGTAAACCTTTGCACTTCTTTTCTTCATTCAATCAATCTCCAGTTTTCATGTTAAATGTCAGTCCATTTGTGGGTTCATATTGCAGGACTGTACCTAGCCAGATGTTCGGATTTCCCCCCCTCTTCCTTCATCCTCTAACCTTTGCTACCAGCTAGATGACGACTGATTATGATGGATGATGATTTCTGGCAAACTCAAATGTTCACCGCTTTTGTGACATTTTTGGAATACAATTAAAGGTGTTACCCAATTCTGATTTTTGTCTGTTGTCATGGTCTTCACACATCTTTTTGAATTTAGAGAGAAAGCTCAACAGCACAAAACAAAAAGGGTTGATACAAGATTAGGCATCGTAGGATTTTATTTTGTTTGTTTACACAAACTAGTTTAATTCACACCTCCCAGACTTGTCAGTTAACTGACGTGTAGTTTCTTCTGGTATTCTCACTTTTGTGAATTTTGCATACAGTTCTCAAATGAAAAAGTATCGGATATTGGGGGAGGGATATACACAAAATGCATATTAGTGAAAATAATGTACAGTAAT
>NC_056524.1:154056687-154071092 GCF_019175285.1 Sceloporus undulatus | reverse complement strand
GAATTATAATTCTAATTCTTGCAATGATGGTGTTAAAAGGCTTTCTGTGGTCTTTTTGAAATGTCTGGCAAAAGGGGTTGCAGTGTTTACCATTTGATTAAGGCAAACTGTTGCCTTCTAAATCAGTAGAACACTTGAGCTAGAAATGAACTCAAATTCAATTGTCTTGAAATTGAGAAGTTGTAAAATTTGTCCTCCCCGTAAACTAGAGAGCCGGCTTTGAGGGGAGGACATTTCCCCTTGCAGAGCTCTCCTAAAGCAGGAGGACTTGCTAGGGTTCTTTGGGCACCAAATGTGATAGAGCTGTTCTCAGAAGTCATCCCCCATTTATCTCTCCATGAAAGCCTCAGATTTATCACTGTTCTTAAACTATTGATGCTGACAATTACATTCTTAACATACAGGCCATTTACATATCTGATAATATAAACATTCTGACATTTGGTAAACCTACAAAGTAAAAATCTATTATCACACTTCAAACCTGTGGTAATACAGTGGGACGTCCTAATGAATTATAACTTAGCAGCCTTTTTTTCCTTTTCCTGGACAAACTAACAAAGCCGCCCCTTTGGAAAACATTGTTGTAGGGCATTTGCACCCACTGGGGCACAAAAAATGACTGTTTTCTCTCTAGTCTTGTGGCAAGAGGAACAAGAGTCTGGGATTCTAGCTCAAAACTTTTTATTGTCATCAAAACAAGCAAATGGTGTCTTTGCCTTTTTGGGCATATGGTTCTGAACTAAAGTTCCCCCATCTCCCCCCCCCCCCCCATAGTAAGCTCTTTCATAAGAAGCATCCAACCATGCTAGGAACCATAAGGTTGCTTTGCAATCTGTCAATCAGATGCCCTTCTCTTCCCTTACAGATAGCCTTTGGGAATCTATCCACTCAGGGCCTTATCAGGGGTGGTTCTTTCTCAGTGGGATTCCTTACCAACAGCAGCTGTCCTTCTGAGTTAACCCATTTCTATTACAAGTTATTAATAGATGCTTGGTGATTACTGATATTTTAAACCTGATGTTTCTATACTCACCTTATGGGTTGATTGTTTTCTGATTGGCACCTTTAATTTCATTGGATATGTTGAATGACATTTAATGAGCCTGATTGTATTTTGCTATTTTTTTACAAGTTGCCTTGGAGATCTGCTTGAATCAAAAGCATGGGTGGAAATTAATTAAATAAATAAATTCTATTACACTGAACATCTTGGTTTGCAAAAGCATTCACTCTCAAAGCAGTTTAAAAAAAAACAAAGTAGACCAAGGTGAGGTAATTTGCATATGAAAACCAATATTTCATCATGTGCATCTTCCTCTGATAATAGAAAATTATCTCCAAGGAGATACCGCTCTGTAGAAATCTAATTGGACTTTGAACAACTTGTGAAAAGAAAACTCTTAATGACACATTTTAGCACACGCAAATGTTAGATATTGTTTAAAGACAGTCACTTCCCAGCGAATGAGCTCAATATGGTGTACCTCAATGGAACGTGATGCAAATGGCCCCATTCTCCATGCAATTCATGCATGTAACTCCCATTGACATGAAAGGATGCTATGAGCAACTCTGGCTGAGCTAACTATAGCGTTAACAAGAGGCTCACAATTACAGACAATTACCTTGGGCCTTTTTGCACCTGGTGCTTACATGGTGCCTTTGTTAGCAGGAATCCTTGTAGAAGAGAATCACTTTCTAGACAGTGCCTTCCCACATTATGAAAATCTCACTGATAAGTCTCTTGAACCAAGGCAGGGATAGGAAATGGATGACTTTCCAGAAGATGGTGGGTTGTAATTCCATTGAAGTGCCATGTTTGTGCCAGCTTAGTCAGTGGCATCACTAGGGTTGGAGTCACCTGGTACAGTAACTCACGGTGTCACCCCCCCGACCTCCTCCCATATCACCACCATACCGACTCCTTAGTAATGTTTTTATACTAGTGTTATTCATAAATTGCA
This sequence comes from Sceloporus undulatus, assembly GCF_019175285.1. Taxonomy (NCBI): domain Eukaryota; kingdom Metazoa; phylum Chordata; class Lepidosauria; order Squamata; family Phrynosomatidae; genus Sceloporus; species Sceloporus undulatus. The sequence continues at coordinate 154,069,125 of NC_056524.1, read as the reverse complement.
ATTTCCATACATCACTGAATATAATGGCAATAACTGTGACATAAATAACTAGTAAAATTAAAATGATACTTTTAAATTACAATATCATATGCACAGTGTCATATATTTACACATATTTAGTTTCGTGTGGTTAAAGTGAACATTTGGTAAGATGTGATATTTTTAAAGAAAATTTAAAACGAATGATCAGAACATATAGTAAGCATCAAACTTCATGCATTGGCATAGATGTTAAATTAACTTCCCCTTAGAATGGAAGAATGATAACATATTTCAATATGGTCAGTGAAGAGACAGATACTCTGTTATATTTTGACCACAAAAGCTTTTTCATCACCTTTGATTGAAACTCACTAGAGATGAGGGTCCTTAACAGACATGGGAGGTTATCACACAAAAGATAAGGACAGGAGCAAAGTGGATTGCTCCCATCCTTATCCTGTCCTATTTGTATGATCAGGGGAAAGATTATCACACACCATGCATATCCCGTTCTTCTCCCGTCCGTGGAGTGTAATGGACCCATCATTTGGTATTAACAGAAATTCTCATTAATACCAAATGACAGGTCCATTACACTTCATGGACAGGAGAAGAACAGGGTAAGTATGTGGTATGTGATCATCTTTTCCTTGATTGCACAAATAGGACGGGATAAGGATGGGAGCAATCTGCTTTGCTTCTGTTCTTATCTTCTGTGTGATAGTCTCCATGGTAAATAAAATTCCAGGTTAGTTCCCACTCTTCCACTTCTGCTCTAGTTTTTGACTTTCTCCCAGAAAATATTTGTAAGGATCTATGAAAATGGCCTAACCTTTAATCTCCAGTGGTGGTTTACAGGTTGCTTAAAAATTAGTTTGAATATTTAAAAATAAAAGTAACCCATGGATGTTTTCTACAAAGTAAATCCCGTAATCTCCAATGGAACATATCCTCTAGTAAGTGTATACGATTATGGCCATACAGTGCAATCCTATCTATTCATAATCACTTGGAAGCAAGTCTTGCTATGTTTAATGGGACCTTTCAGTAAAGTAAGTGTATTTAGTATACAACCAACATGGCATAAGTTCACTTCTTCAACTTGCTAATTATCTGCTCATTAATGGGTCTAATTGCTCAAACTAACACTTATCTTATATCTGTTTAGCAGCTATGAAAAGCTATATTTTTAATAATAATAATAATAATTTGTTTTATTTATATACCGCTATTCCAAAGATCATAGCGGTGAACAGCAAGTAAGCTAATTAGCAAGTAAGCTAATTTGCCCCCAACAGTCTGGGTACTCATTTTAGCGACCTCGGAAGGATGCAAGCCTGAGTCGAGCTTGGGCCCTTTTGCTGGTCTTGAACTCGCAACCTTGTGGTTTTGAGTGAATGGCTGCAGTACAGGCATTTAACCACTGCGCCACCAGGGCTCCTTTTAAACATTAAATGTGAGTGATGTAGACTTCAGCTGGTTGATTCAGACTCAGGTTGGGCTTAAGTCACTTCAATGACTTGACTTGGACCCGATTTGACACACTGATTCAACTCAGTTCGACTTGACTTGCAACTTGTATGTTTTTGGCAACCTACTTGCTGGACTAACTTCATCCCGAAATATTACAGAATGGAAAATAGTTTTCCTCCTTTGAACAATGCTTCCATGTCACTGTTTTCTACCTACATGACATATGACAGAAGCTGTACTTTATGTTTGCCATTCAGAAAGCCCCAGCTTTCTGTAGACTCCTGCTTCAAGCCTGTTGCCTAACAAGTTTGATGTTCCCCTCTGAATAATGTGCCTCACACTTTGGGGTCAAGTCTTGCCTGACGCTCCTAGGAAAAGCTTTAGAAGGCTCCTCTGATGTTTGGCATGGACAGGCTGCTGAGTGGATCTCAACCCCCACCACAAGCCTAGAGTGTGGGGCATGGAGAGGAACAACAAATGTGTTAGGTTATAGTGTTGAGGTGGAAGGAGCCTTCTGAACTTTTCCAAAACTTTAGAAGGCTACTGTAATATGCAGTGGGGGCATACTCAGCCTAAATCCTATTCCCTAATGCCTTTGCTGTTCTTCTTCAAGAAATATGTACCATGCTCTGGGATTGAGGTGGGAGTTGAGGTCTACTCAACAGCCTGTTGAGTGCTGGACTATGACTCTGGGAGACCATGGTTTGAATTTCTTCTGAGCCATGATCTTGGGCAAGTGACACCTTCTCAACCTTAGAGGAAAGGAATGAAAAATTGTCTCTAAATTAATCCTGCCTAGGCATACAGCAACAACATCAACAGCTATTGATTATATTACTTGAAATTAGGAAATCTCCTGGAACACGCAATGGAACTAAATATATAAATGGGGATAAGAACTCAGAAACCAGTCCCTAAAGGAGAAAGGCTCTCAATCCAGTTAACTAATTCAAACACAATATATTTTTTTCATAGGAAGGCTGGAGAATCTCATTTAGTCTGCATTATTTAAATGAACTGACCTAATTCATACTTCCTTGACTAATATGTGGACTCGAATGCAGTTATCCTTCAGATTCAATGCCTCTTTGAATTTTGCAGTGCAGTCCTTGGCTCAAAAAGTAGATAGAATGGGGGAAATGCATAGAATGATGTGTATAAAATATGTATCTGAGGGAAAGCTATACATTAAATTTTGTTGTTGTTGTTTAAAAAGAAAAACCACAGATTGTTTGAAAATTGGAAGGAACAAATTTATGACTTAACATACACACTTGATCTTAGTTGAAAGGCTAGGAATTGATACCTTAACATACATGAAACTGGCAGACTAGGAACATAATTACACTACACAGATGGACATCTCCTTAAACAGCCATTAAATTGAATCTTCACATTTATAGTTTGTTGAGATACTTAGAATTCTCCAATAAAAAGCTTTGCAAACTCCTTTGAAATACATTAGTAGAGCTTTCTAACAGAAAAGTTGTAAGTTATTCATTTTCAAACTTTTTACTTCTGCAACACTCTTTACATCTACATGTGATTTCCCCTCACTTGACATAGTATATGGATAAAAAAAAAGTTGTTTAGCGTATTTTTATTCACACTCACGTATATCCATATTTTAGCATTTTATAAAGAAATAGCTCTTATTATTATTATTATTATTATTATTATTATTATTAAGCTTTATTTATATAGCGCTGTAAATTTACACAGCACTGTACATAAAATCATTTAATTGGACAGTTCCCTGCCTTCATGCTTACAATCTAAGAAGACATGACACAAAAGGAGAAGGGAATGGTTGCGGGGAAGGGGATCAGGTCCAGCATTCTTCTCTCCCTCTGAGACCTGGACCAAGGCAGATGGACAGATGGAGGGCTCTGTATCTTAAGGATAGGCCTTCTTCTCTTCTCCTTCTCTTCCTCAGGCAGAATCTCCAAATGCTGTCCCTTCTTTTCACTTCCTCTTCAGGACAGAAAATGTTTGGAAATAAGAAGAGAAGGAAGTAGTGGCATCCCTCCAGACTTCCATAGGATGGTATCATGACAGTTAAAGAGAGGTCAAGCTGCTGTAACTCTGCTGTGCACATAGATTACATACCCCTATTCTTCCTTTCTGCTGTCAATCTCATTAGTCCCTTAAAAGCATTAGAGGACTGCCAGGAATAAATTCACACCATTTGACAAGATTCTGATACAATATTTAATTCAGATGTTATTGATTATCAATTCTCACTATACATTACTTTAGCACAGTAGTTCTCAAACTGTGGTCAGAACAATCTTAGGTTCTTTGAAAGCTTTTAATGGGCTTTCGAGTTAGAAAATCACTAATAGAAAATAGGTTTTGCTGTAGACAAGCTTGCTCACCACTACCAATTTTGTCTTCAGTGTGCCGCTGAAGATATATTTGAATGTTTTCTAGGTTACAGTCTCAAATTAAGAGGGACCTGGATATTGCGGCATGAAGCGGTGGACTTGCTCCAACACAGGCATGAGAAAATCTGTCAGGTTCATTTTCTTGTCTTCAGATTTAAACAACAACAGCAACAACAATAACAAAAACCCTCCAGTTCTATCAGTCCTGAATAGGAAGAAATTTGTAAATATTGGTAAATCATAGAATCATAGAATCTATGGACCTTATCACATGGAGGGACTTACATTGCCAAAACATTGCCAAACTGTTGCAGAAACACTGAAGGTTGGATCATCTGTCACATTTCTAAAACGTAATTGAGGTTTCTTGCTTTCCTTCCTTCGATGAAGCATGTGTGGAGAAGCCATTTTTTAAATAATGAGATATCCCGTTATTCAAAAAATGGCTATTCCTGGCTTCTCCATGCACACTTCATTTACGGAAGGAAAGCGGGAAGTCTCAATAAAATTTAGAAGCTTGACGGATGATCCCACCTTCGGTGCTTCTGCAACAGTTCAGCAATGTTTTGGCAGCCTAATTCCCTCTGTGTGATAAGGGCCATAGAATCGTAGAATCGTAGAGTTGGAAGAGACCACAAGGACCATCCAGCCCAATTCCCTGCCATGCAGGAATCAAAGCATCCCTGACAGATGACCATCTAGCCTCTGTTTAAAGACCTCCAAGGAAGGAGTCTCCACCACACTGTTGAACAGCCTTTACTGTCAGGAAAGTTTTGCCCACTGAAATCAATGAAAGCTATTGTGCTCTGCTAAATTGCATAGCAATATGATAGCAAAACTGCAGGATCACTCATTTCTTTGCACCATTCCTAGCATAATGGCTTTTGAGCATGAATGAAAATAGACTCTGGATTGGGAGGGAGAAGTCTACTGGGCTGAAGGTAAACAATGCCCATTGACAACCATCCTGTGATAAAATTTAAAAGGGTAGATGCTTCTTTGCCAAAGAAAACCTTATGAAAGTTGCTATAAGCCAACTGGTGACTTCAAGAAACGTACACACACACACACACACAGAGAGAGAGAGAGAGAGAGAGAGGACAGATAAATAGATAAACTGCAAACGCATGCACATATGCCTTCAAGTCGCCTGTCACCTTATGGCAACTCATGCTTTTCATAGGGTTTTTAGGTAAGAATTTAATGATACAGCACTTGCTACATCAGTGTTAAATATTGCGTTATATACTACACAAACACTAAATACTATGATATTTACCTATTCAGTATAATTTTAAATTAAGAATGTTCTCCTTGTATAGCATTTAGAAGCACGTAATACAAAAGGAAAATTCAAAATTATACTTTCAAAGTAGGACCCTGCTACTGGAGTTATTTTGTTTAATATATATCTTCTTTTAAAACAAAATGCCTTTGTGAATTGAGATTTTATGTATATGAAAGTGAATGGAAAGTTTCCTGGAGGGAGAGGGGAAAAAAAGTGACATTCTGGACTACGGGCAAAATAATATTTTTTTGGTGAGATTAGTCAAAATGCACAGTATAGGCTACACTACTTTTATTTTTTATTCCTGGCACAAATAGGTGCTTTTGAATAGTCCTATTGGTTTCATTGCAAGTAGTTCAGGAATAAGGAAATAAGTCAACAGAAATATCTTCCAAACCTATTTCCTGTGTAGTTTGAAAAAACAAACAAACAAAACCCTGGGTCTATAATAGCTCTCTCATGGCTGCTGCTAGAGAAGGTTTTGGAAAGAGTGGCCTTCCAAATCACAGCTAGGAAAGGTTACTTTGTTTACTACCATTTCACAATCCCCCAGGAAGTATGGCCATAGATTCTACTCCAAAAAATAACTTTGCCAAGTTCTGTTCCAGATGTTGCCGGATTGCAACTCCTATCAGCCCTGCACAGTATAGCCAACTGAGACGGATGACAGGAGTTGTCAACCAACATATGAAAGGCTTGACAGTCCCCGTTCTTATACTATAAAGTAGTGGTGTTACTAGCGGGGCTGCTAGGGATGGGGATCGCAGCAGGTGACACCCTAAGAAGGGGTGACACCACTGCGCCTAAAATATCTGCATTTTGGCAGAAGTGAGCTATGGCATTTGCCTGTGCCCCCTTAAAATGCTGAAGAGATGCTGTGAGTGGGGTGAGGCTCAATGGGAGGAGAAAGGAGAGGCCCAGGTTTTTTTTTAAAAAAAATAAAATTTCAAATTTCATTTTAAAAATGATTTAAAATTATTATTTTTTTAAAAAATTGCTGTTTTAAAATTTTCGTGAAAAACGTCACATTTTACCAAAGTTTCACTTTAACTGCCTGAAGCTATGCATATGTAGATATATTTAGGCTGTGTGTATGATATCGTAATTTCAAAGAATAATTTTAATTTTACTGGTTGTTTTATGTCATAACTATTACTATTGCATTACCGGTCCCAGCAGCTGGTGAGGCACCCTCCCTCCATTCCAACTGCCTTCATTTATTTTCACCGCTATACCTTCTACAATCAACTGCCCGAGTTCTGCATAGCCATTTTGGATAGTGGCTAGGCAAAACGGCCATTTTGTTTTTGTGATGGTCCATGAAGAACAGGGTGGCAAGCCGAGGTGATAATCCTTGAATGTGGATGGAAATTTGAAGTGCTCCAAGCAGATGGTAATGTTGCTACTTTCTGCTGAGCCCCCTCTCTAATGGCACCGCAATAATAGCATGCTTGTGACTGGATCTCAGGGGGTGGCTGAATCTGCTGTCTTCTGCTGGCCCAGACATAAACTATGGCTCCTACAGAACCAATTAGCGCTGTGCCTGAAGCAAGAACAGAAAACTCCATCTTGACGATGCAAGGTTTGTTCAAATTCAGTAGACCATGGCTGCTTTAGCTGAATCCATCCTGCAATAGCTCTGCCTTGCCTCAGTCCTTCCAAAGGCTGGTCTGCTGTCTGTGGCTAGCTTCTTGCCTTTTATATCTGGGCTGTGTAACAATTGTGAACACATCACAACATGCCCAGCTGCTAGGATAATGACATAAGAATTAGTTGCTATGAGGACCAGCTTCAACAGCTACTTTGTATGTGGTGAACTATGGCTTTTCTATGGCACAGGACAGATGGGTGCGATAGGGTTCCATCATCACATGCGAGGGGTGATGCTTCCAGACACCCCTCGCACATGAAGAGGGCGTCAAAATGTCAGCACCCTGTACAGATGGGTGCCACCATTTTGATGCGACGGATACTTAGCGTACGCATGTCTCGGTGCCATAATGATGTCACGAGTGTGTCATTGGCACACTGTGGCATCATTATAGCACTGCAAAAAGAACCCAGTTTGTCCGCTACAGCTTCCTTGTGCAGCAAAACAAGGCACGGAGAGACTGCCCTTTTTGGTGGTGTATACCCCGCCTATGATTATGTTTATGACTATGGTTATTGCAAGTTGATTCTACCTTATCCAAAATGCTTGGGACTAGAACTACTTTGAATTTCGGGTTGGTCAGATTTTGAAATAACTGCTCCAACAAAATAAGATATCTTGGAAATGGGGCTTGGAGACCATGAGCGCCACTGGAGATAGCGATCCCTCCTAGCTGAATAAAGTTCAGGTCTGGGATTTCCATCTCTGATATTAATATTCTGTCCAGTGCATTAGTAATGCTCAGTTTTTCTTTACCACTGCATAGATTGCTTGCAAATCTTCTCCAGGTTGTCTTCCAGAGAAAATCAAAAGAAAAAGGTTGGTTAAAATATGAGTTGTGGAGAGAGGCAGATCTTGAAACATGGTAACTGAAAAAAATCAAAAATCAAAATTTTTCTTAAGCTTTTAGGAGAACGTGGCAATAATGGGTTCTTCATTGTTTTAGAGCTGATCTACCCACTCAACAATATCCATAAATAATGTTTTAAACTGAACTATATTTTATGTGATTTTATATTGTATTTTATTCTGTATATTTCATGTGATTTTATATATAAATGTTTTAGTTGTTTGAATTTTATAACATTTTTAAAGGTTTTATCTGTGAGCTACCTTGGGTCCCTTTGGGGAGAAAGGTGGGATATCAATGAAACAAACAAACAAACAAATAGTGATATATGGGAATTATGATTTATGAATAACAATAGTACAGAAAACATTACTAAAGATTCTGTATGGTGTAGTATGGCAGGAGATCAAGGTGGGGGGTGGCACCACGAGTTACCACACTGGGTGACACCAACCCTAGTGAAACCACTGCTATAAGGATGAGCAAAATATGCCACTGAGTTAATTCTGCAATTGGCAGGTGGTGCAAGGGATGGATGAAGTTTCATCTGGCCCAGTATCTGTGAAAATGTTTGTGACTGACAGACTATGACTCTGGAAAACCAGAAATTGAATCCCTGCTCAACCACAAAAAAAACACTGGGTGATCTTGGAGAAGTCACGGGATAAATAATAAGCACACAGTCCACATGTGAACATTTTATTTTATTTCCCTTCTTTTTCATTCTGTTTTGAAGTTATCCCAGCTCCACTTTCTGCTGCTTTTAAAGATTTTCTTTTAATTGTACCTATGTAATTTTCCTTAACAACATCTCTTTCTCTTTGCAGGCAAAGAGAAATAGCCAACTGTCATTTAATTGTTTATTTTCCTCTGAGCTATGTGTCATTTTAAACAGGTAATTAAGCAAAAGACAATACAGCATGTTCATCAGGGTAATGTTCAAAGCATATTTACATTCAACTAGGCTGGTGATTAGCTCACTGAATGGCAGCTGAAGATGCTGAGAGGAAATACCAAAAATCCTGTCATTTCCCTACAGACAAAGACAATGGTTTTTACATTGTGTTCTGAGGGGCGAGGTGCCAGGAAGTCCTTGGAAGTTTATCAGAGGTTTCTGGTGGCAAAGATTAGTACTGGTGACTAGAAAAGTAAAAATCTCTCTTTCTTCAATTTTGTTGCATTTCTCTGAAACTCCTCCTGCGTTCTCTTCCTGTCCTTGATATGTGTTAAGCTCCACAACTTTGTTTTTATTGCTCACAGTGGAATCACTGCATATTTAAATGGCAATATATTGCATGTCTGTTTGTACAGATTTTTGCCAATGACTAAAGTGCGATTGTGTGTGTGTTTTTTAAAAAACCTGCAGATTTTTAGCTACTTGCTAGAAATTATGAAAACATGTTTCTCCAAAATGCACAGCAGACATCATCAGTGAACCTAATATTCCAGGGAGAGTTCAGGCTTCATCTCATTTGTTTGTAATTTTTTTTGCCATCCACAGTATCCATACCCCTTTTCTCCAGCACTACATCTCAAATGAATTGATTTTCTTCCTATCCACTTTCTTCACTGACCAGCTCTCACATCCATACATTGTGATGGGGAATGCAATGGCTTGGATAATTCTAACTTTAGTGCTCAGTTGCGTATCTTTACATGTTAGGAGCTTGTTTAGGATCTGCTAGGAGTGCTGTAGATTTGTTGACTGCAGTAAGGGAGAGAGAGAAGCAATGGGTTCCATCCTGAGTAGGTTTTCAATTAAAATAAGAAATAACAGAATGAGAAGAATGGGCAGTATCTGATAAACAAAGCAATAAACATGGTAAGTATAGTTGAATTAAATTCAATGTGTAAAAAAATAAAAATAAATCAAAACTCAACTACCAAACAAATGAAAGTCTCCATGCCAGGAGAACTGGTTTGGTTAATAAACAGTTCAGCTACAAGAGTGTTAACCTTTTAAAAAGTCAGACAAGGGGAAAATATATGCCATGAACCCAAAAACATTAATTGCAAATGTTCTTTTGGAAGGAGGACAACTAGTCAGCTGATAAATACTCAGAAATCTTTAAAGTACAGTTACATATTTATTTGGTTGCCTTTTGAAGAAGCAGGCTGGGCTTTGAATGGATGGAATTTGTGCAGTTAATCCAAAGCAATCCATCCTGCCCTTTGCCTCTCTTTCATCTGTCTTCCCCACCCAAAATATCCCGTTCCTGCTGCTTGAGCAACTTAAAAAATGTGTGGGAGAAAATCACACGTTCCAGAACTGAAACTCATAAACAAGGGAAAGTCACTGAAACACAACTGCTTTGTTTTGCAGCCGTGAACCTTGATTGCTATGTAAATTTATTTTCTTTCCTTCATTAATACACTTTAACCTTGCTCTTCATCCAAAGAGTCTCCCAGAAGGGCCTAGAAATAACAGAAATGAGACAGACCTTGCCTATGCTTTCAGGTTTATGGTCTAAAAGACACAATGCAAAAGGAAAAGGAACTGAAAGAGAGGTTAGATACAAACAAATCCAGGCATAAAATTCTTGGCTACAAAGTTCATCAGTTTCTCTGAAGCTGAAAAGGTATGACTTGTCCAAGGACACCAAGTGAGTTTCCATGCACAGATTTGAATCTGGTCTCCAGAGTTGTAGTCCAGCATTCACACCAATATGTAGTTGTTGTAGTTGTAGTTGTTGTTGTGTGCCCTCAGGTCATTTCTGACCCTAAGGCACCATATGTTTTCTTGGCAAGATTTGTTCAGAGGAGGTTTGTCATTGCCATCCCTGAGGCTGAGAACATGTGACTTGTCCAAGGTCATCCAGTGTTTTTTATGGCTGATCTGGGAACTGAACCCTGGTCTCCAGAGTCATAGTCCAATATCCAAACCACTATGTGATGCTACCTCTCACTGCACCACTATACTGAACCTAAAAATGTTCTGTCTCATGAGCATGCTCCATTTGGCTGTCCCAACACCTTCCTGTTTTTCTGCAAGCCATTTCACTTTGACACATGCCTCCTGGTTAATTTCACTTTCAGTTAATGCCTCACATTAATTGACCTCTGTTCTGTAACATAACTAGGATCAGGGTTAATTCAGCCCTGGTAAGGAATTATGTATACCCCAACAGAGAAAAGCACCATCCTGCCTGCCTGCCTGCCTGCTCCCAGTTAGTGTGGCACAAGTGCCAGGAATCTCTCCTCTTGTACTATTACAGAAAGCAGAACAAAGCACTGCGAAAGACATGAAGCTACCACTAGAAATGCATTCCCCAAACAACTCCCCCTTCTTCCCTGCAACACCTATTGAAACACACACTGTGATACCTCATCATCAAACTGTGACTGTCTTTGTCTCCATTTGGGTTGTGCTTGCTTAATGTTTTCATTCCTACAGGGAATAAGTTAATCTATTTTCTCCTTGCTGTGGGAATGTCATTCAAAACTCTACTGTTATCATAGACATTGTGAGAGGAGAGAGAAAGTCTTTCCTCTCTGGCTCACCATATTTCTGCCCCCCCCCCCCATATGACCATGTAGTGACCGGGGACGATAGAAGTCAGCTGAAGATCACTGCCAGCTATATTCATTTGATATTCAGTATGTTGAGATGACATCCTATGCTGACAATTTCACAAAGTCCCTGGGAACTCCAGAATGATGCCAGCTGTCAGAGCATAACTAGTGACAGCCCTTAGTTGCCCCCTCACATAGCCATGTAGCAGTTGGTGGGAGGACAGGAGGTAGCCCAAAGAAGATGATTGCTTGTCATGTTCTGATATCAGGCATACAATGATGCAGCTGTCCTGCATCATCATTGTACACCTGCTAATGGAAAATAGATGTCATGATCCTTGACTGTTCTTGCTCTCTCCTGGCCATTACATGGCCATGTTTGGAACAACAACAAAAAAGATGTGCCTGGGATACTGGGGGGAGAAGTATTGGGGAGAATAGGAGTAGACCTCAAGTATATTCAAAGAATTGTGGGAAAATAAAAAAGGAGCTTCAGGAGGTTTCTCCTACACGTATTATTTGCTGCACATATTATTTTCTGTGCAGAAAATACAGTTTTTTCACACACAAAAAAAATGAAAATTTTGTGCAGAATAGGTCCCAAACTGCAAAGATTCTGGTCTGTTCAGTAATTTTCAATGTCAAGGTTTCCTGACACCCAAGATATGTGTTTTTGTCCATTAATCCCCCCCCATACGCTTTCATTCCTAGTTGGATGTGGGGAGTAGGTTTTGCACATATTGTCCTCAAGGGCCCCCAAGGGTGAGTGATAACCATGTTAAAAATAAAGGGTTGTGTGACTGGTGCTGTTAGGAGCAATCTTAATCTGCTTCCTCCCTTGTCTCCCATTCTTCTACTTTGAATGAGGAAAATAAGGTACTTTTATTTTACATTAAGCGAACAAGGGTTGCACAGTATGGTAGTAAATAAATCAAATATGTGAGCCACTCCCATGGGTTCTTGCCAAGGAATTTTGAAATGATGCACTTCTAAATAATGCACATATCTGCACAGACTAGAATGCACGCTAGCACAAAACAAGCACATTTCCGTTGTCAATATGTTCTGGAATGATATTTTGCCAGTCAGACAAGTCCATTTGGCAAGTAAGCAACAGGATTTGGTAGACATTGCATGAAAATCAGCTCCACACTGTGAGGGGAGAAATAGGGTTGTAGCTGTTATGCCGATACAGTTGGAGGGCATACCATATGTGCATGCTGCAAGGTTTCTGGCTGACCTGGTTGGCAGTAGAAACCCATTAGAAGACTAGGTTGTCCAAGAGCTTTGTCCA